>NW_020622934.1:9658232-9709849 GCF_003573695.1 Papaver somniferum
CCCCCCCCCCCCCCCCCCCCCCCCGACTCTGACGATCCTTACACTGAGTTGTTCCATAGTGGAGCAACAAACACACAAATCGAAGGGTATAAGATGTTTACTTGATTATTTTGAGCTTGGGGTTCCTCATTTTGAGGGTTGGTTCCTTCATTTTGATCAATGAGATCTTCATTTGCACCAATATTCATGGCTTCCTCTATTAACATCTCTTCATCAAACATCCAATCCATAGGATTAGTTGAGACAATCTCACCTTCAACACAATCATGTTTGTTATTTGAAGCTTCACCAACATCATTTCCTCCACTACAATCACTCATTTCTAAAAACCCTAACTTTTCCCACAAAAACTCCTCTTCTTCGACACAAAAACACTATTTCCACCCCACTCTTAAATTTGATTTTAACTTAAACAAACTAATTAACTTAACTTAACTAATCATTAACACTAAGCATTTAGGGGTTGTATAGCCATTTCAAAAATAAAATGTGATATGCAAGAACCCATATTTGTCTTGTAGTGCAGGGATCTAATTGTTTTTAGGGGCCCCAATTAAACGAGTATCCAAAAACCTAGTATGATATTATCAGGGGGAAAAAGACAAAAAAAAAGAACGCCTAGTGTGATACAATTTCCTCTTGCTGTAGTTCCTTTTGTAATGCTCGAGTTGCCCATGAAGGCAGAGGAGCTCGAAACTCAACCGTTAGACCAGTTATTGGATGATCAAACGTTAAAGTCTCAGCATGAAGCTCATGGGCATAGTAAACTTTCCCTTTCCGTTCGCAAACACCTTCATACTTGACGTCTCCTCTGATTGAAATTCCAAGGTACTGACTGTGTAATCTAATCTGATGAGTTCTCCCACTTTGTGGGTATGCTCTTATCAAAACTTCATCGTTCTTTTCACCTGCTACTAGTCCTGGTTCTTCAACTATTAAAACATCTTCTTCGTTGACACTCAATTTAGTCGGTTCTTTAAACTTACCTTGTCCATTTACAGATAGAACTTCAAATGTGGTTGCCATATCTCTAACTGAAGATCCTCCTGGCAACGAACGACCAACATCTGATGCAGCATAAACACGCCAAACACCAAATTTCGACCTCCCATGACCTGATCTTAAACTGATTCTATCCCATTTTGGAGCTACTCCAATGCACATGGAGATGTAGGTTTTTTTAACTTTGTGATCAGTGAAGGCTTTAACTAACTTCGCTGCAACTTTGTGTGATTTTGTTATGACCATTAAACCACTTGTATCGCGATCGAGACGATTAGCAAGATGAAGCTCTAGCGAGTTGGTTTCAGTCTCTGAAAATCATAATTTAAAACAAAAATATAAACAAGATATTTACCAAACAGAATTGCTTGTCTGAAACTCAATTATTTTGGTTGAGACAAAAAATCAATCACTACACGTGCTGTTAGGAAATAGAGATTAATAAAGTCTTACTTGAATCCGTTAAATCAGCTTTGTCATTAAGAAGTTGAGGAACTGAAGAAAGAACAGTTTCACAATAAATTCCTTGTGGTTTGTTAACAATAACCATCCATTCATCTTCAAAGATTACATCTTTTGGTGTCAGAGAGAATGAAGTCGATTTTGAAGTAGCAGATAAAGCTCTATTCAATTCAATTTCCTTAGAGATAGCTGGTAATGGTGGTGATAGAGGCTTTGGGTAATCTGAGAGATAGGTTACTTCTGACATGATTGGTCGGAAAGATTTACTGTGAAAATGGGGGATTTTGTTGAAGGTATTTGAGTAAGGCAAGAAGAAAGAAAAAACCGGTAAGGATCGGAAGATACGTGATCGAAAAGGGGAAGAGAATGGCATTTTAGTCATTTACGGTGGTTATGGGCGATACCTGGAGTCGCTTGCTACCACCAAGATTTGCAGTTGCAACCACAAATACGGTCTGGTGCCACATGCCATGGCTGCTAATAGGGGTACCAAATTGGTTGGGGGTGTATCAATATTGGTATAGGATAAAATATCCTCAAGCCTTGCATTGGTACATCCCCAAGCAATTTGGTACCCCTATTAGCAATATTGCATTTCAGATTCTTATGATTGAATAATAGAGAAGAAGACACAGAATAAAGGGAGAAAGGAAAAGAGATTTGTTATTCATTTGTAAAATAGACAAACATTAGAGCCTCTATTTATAGGGTTAGACATAAGGACATCCCAGTAATAAACCAAATATAACCTGTATATTCTTAACATAATTACACATTTATAACACCCCCCCTGATGACATTGTGTCTAAGTTAATCGCCTCGTTAAAACCTTGTCAGGAAAATCCAAAAGGGACAAAACCTGATCGAAGGGAAAAGAGTACAATTATGAGAAAACTTAGAACAAAGTTGGACATGCATATGTTGCCTCGTTAAAACCTTGACAAGGAAAATCCAGTGAGACAAAACCTTGACGAAGGAAAAAGAGTACAACGTGATAGTCCAGTAAAATACCTTTCACTATGATGCCCCCCCTGGTAAGTACTTCAATTAAATTTTGGCTTGCAAATCTTTTAGTCGAGACTTCCCAATTTCGATGAACGATTTCTTGAATGCAAATGGTAATTGTGCTTTCACGAATATATCAGATAGTTGATGAAGTCTTATTTGTGTTGCACAAGCAGTATTGTCTTTGATTAATACTTTTGCAGAGTCTACATTCTTCTTCAACATATTGAGAACTTGTATCATGGGTTGCTAGTTTCCTGAGATGATTTGCAGAAGTTGTTGATATAGTTTCTTCAACAAAGTGCCAAGATGTATGTATATAAATTACCATAAGTGAACAAAATTATATTTGCGATCATACCGTATATGGGTCACAATGGCATCCAAATTCTTGAGGGCTTGCTATGTTGATTTGGTCAAACAAAATGACCTAGTTAATGGTGAGAATCCACCAAATAACCTAAATTGAGACAACTCCCCCTTGGATGACCACCATGTTGAATTAATTTTGCCTCACTAAAACCTTTCCAGTAAAACCCAACGGGAAAAAATTTGGACGAAGGAAAAAGAGCACAAATATCAACATTTTGAAAGAAAATTAAACGTCAACAAGATGTTGCCTCGGTAAAACCTTTTCAGAAAAACCACATGGGACAAACCTGAAACGAAGCGAAAAGTATACAACTTTTGACGTAAATATGGATGCTAACCCAACTATATGGGTTTTACAGAAGACAAGCATCAAAATAATAACTCTAGTCTATCTCAAAAAAAAGAGTTTAAGCTAGCACAATTCTAACTGCAGATTTAAGAAAAAATAATATTTATGCTGCTAAAGCATGGATTTTTGTGTTTTTAAGGACTCTTCAAGAGACCTATAACGTTTAAATCATCAACTAATTAATTAATCCGGATTTTTGGTTTTGCACCAAATTTCTAAAAACACATAAAGGATTATTAAACCTTCTGTAAGCAAATAAGGTGGCTGCAAAAATATAATTTGAATCCTCCAAGGATTACAAATTTAAAAATGTTCTCCGACCACATACGAGTCCTTCAAGGACTACTATGCCAAATGTGTCTTATAAGAAGAACAATTATTAAACCAATCCTAGGGTCTGAGCAAAAAGAAAAACCTTCAAAATCGTTTTTACAACGAATATGTTTCTCGTATAACATATTATGACTACACCAACCTGTAATTAATAGGCTTGGCACATTTATGTTGTTTTTAAGTCTTGGATCCAAAATTGTGTTAATCGAGAAATCAATCCAACAACCACCATATTTTATTATTTCAGTAGCTACTGTAAATAAACATTTGACAATGTTAATAAACTATGATTCCACACAATACTCAAGTGTATGCATATCTTGAAAAATTCACAGAATTACTGGTACCAGAGCCCGCATGCATTATAATCTCTCCATCTTCCAGTGAGGATATATGAACCATGAGAATGTGGATCTTTTTGATATACTCTATTCGAGTACTATATAGCCTCTTATAAAATGCTACGTTTATTATAGATGTGATTAGATTTGCCTTCCAAGAGGCATAAGCTTATTAAAAGCTTATTAAAGCATCATGAAATATTTTTGCGCCTTATTTGAGATGGCAGCCTTTTTCGATTTGATCATGATGGGAGAGAATTATAATTTTTTAAGTCAATGACACCAACTTCTAATGATGTATGATCTCTCTCTGATTATGGCAGAAATATTTTCATCTCATATACGAAAACAAGCTTCGTAAAGTATTATCCGATTAATTCGAGACATATACTCATTGTGAAATATGTCTTTCGACATAAAAAAAAAAGTAGTCTTAATAGACATACATATATACCATCAATCATGGATTACTTTTGGAACACAAACAAAAATAAAATAAAATGAAATGAAGATGATATGTCAAAACCAAAAGCATCAAAAATATGCAAACAAATCTCCAATAATTTCGGGACCTCAAGGGCCAACACGAGATATGATTTAGAGTCAAATTATGCACAATTTCTTTACAAGAAAACAATTAAATTAAGATCAATCAATGTCGTCACTACAAGGACTAATGATATTGGCTAACAAGCTGGGTGCGCACCCGTTGATATTTTATGTCCTACCGTATTCCAACTACAAGTGGAGCGGTCCAAAAACTTCGGAGATTATTAACAGGAAAAAAAATAAAATTGCTCGATATTCCTCAAGTTACAAATATTACGAATAAGAATATTCAATCCTTTTGGAATTAATTTAGAGAAAGTTTCTTTTTAAGAAGATAAAGAAATAGTGAATCGTTGTTTTTCTAGGAAAAACACCAGGTTGTGGTTGATTAATAGTTTCTTTGAAGGAATAGAAACCTATAGTTCATTGTTAGATAAAACCACGTATATTTGACCGTAAAAATTCGTTTGAAACGATAATCGCCAATCTTCCAGAATAGGCGAAAAATCACATTATTATTGGCAAAATTTTAGAAAATATGCCAATCTATTTTATCTTATCTTATATAAATGAGAGAGAAAATAAACAGAAACTGGTTTCTACTATTTATCAAACCCGCGTGACAAAATAAAAATATTGTCGTTTTAGTCATCGCATTGGAAACCTACTTTGAGGTTGACGAATGGTTTCTTGTTAAAAAGAAAATAGAAACCATATAAAGTAAATCACATAATCCTTGTCTAACGGACATGGATGCCAAATTTAATTGACCGTAGGTTTTTCAACCATGCATGTGATTAGATACTGTAAAGGTAACCAAATCGCGATGACACCAATTTTTGGTGATTAAAGTTTCATAAAAGGAATAGAAACTGTAAACCATATTACGATGGATTTTTTTTTTTTTTCATTCTCTATGAAAAATTAGAGAACAAAGAAGACACTAGCTTTTTTGTTGCGATTACAGTTTCATTAGAGGAATAGGAATTGTAAACCATCTTTCGATGGATTTGTTTTTTTGCTTTCTCTATAAAAAGATTAGAAAAATGGAAATCAACCTTTTCCGAGAAATTGATCACCAATATATCCGTATTTATAGTTGGATAATTAAACGCTCAAAATAATAATGAACAAATTGATCACAAACGTTCAAAATAATAGAGAAAAAATCGATCACAACTAGGTTAATTACTGCTACAATCTCAGAATATGAAACCTTGTATATTGTACCTTATAAGGTCAACCAATCCCAATCTCACCATGAAAACATCCTGGGGACATATCTAGCACAACAATAAGAATTTGAATGGGCAAGAAAAATCTCCCCACCGGTACTACCTGGAGATCCAACTCCGAGGATTGCAACAACCATCACAAGAACAACTACAATCATCCAAGCTGGATGGTCTATTCAAGATTCGGGTTAGATAAAAATAAACACAGGTGGGGATGCTAAAGGCCATCCAGGTATGGCAGGAGCGAGATTCATTTGCAGGGACTCAAATGCACAAACCATTATGGCTCTTGCACAACCTCTAGGTTTAACTACTGCGCTAAGGCAGAGACATGGGCAACCGTAATAGCAACCAGAACAGCAATGGAAAGACAATGGCCAAGAGTGATAAGTGAAACAGACTCGGAGAATCTTATGCACTTTATCAAAACATCAGCGGAAGATCCTTGGTATATATCATAAATGATTGCAGAAATCAAACAAAGAATGCGCCACATACCTTGTTGCCACATTCAACACAGTTATAGAGAATGCAACCAAGCAGCGGATGGTATAGCAAACTTTGCAGCAGATAGAAGTGAAGAAGGAAACTATTCGACAACGATATGGGATCAAACAAACCCGCCTTTCCTTAATCAAATTCTGTTAAGTGACTCTGTGGGAATTGAAAAAACGGGGGTCTAACAACACCACCCAATATTTCTCTTAGCAATCTGTATGGACAAACTCGAATATACTTTTAAGAGAATCAACAAGACTCAATCAATTAAAAGTACATCAATGAGTTTATATCTCTCTCTCTTGATTTGATTTCCTCAAACAGAAACTGCGAGTACTAATCAAATACAAGGAATAACTTGGATGGTACCAAAGACCAATATCCAAGGATCAATCAATGACAATCAACTACCAAAGGTTGGATTACTCTAATTAATGATCTAACACACAACCTGTATTATTTCAATTATAAAGATAAAACAATATAATGCGGAAATTGAAATAACACAGACACCAGAAATTTTGTTAACGAGGAAACCAAAAATGCAGAAAACCTCAGGGACTTAGTCCAGATTGAACACACATTGTATTAAGCCGCTATAGACACTAGCCTACTCCAAGATAACTTCGGACTGGACTGTAGTTGAACCCCAATCAGTCTCCCACTGATTCAAGGTACAATTGTACTCCCTACGCCCCTAATCCCAGTAGGATACTGCGCACTTGATTCCCTTAGCTGATCTCACCCACAACTAAGAGTTGCTACGACCCAAAATCACAGGCTTTGACAATAAACAAATCTGTCTCACACAGACAAGTCTAACAAAGGATCTATTTGTCTCCCACAGAAAAACCCTAAAGTTTTTGTTCCGTCTTTTGATAATAATCAAGGTGAACAGGGACCAATTGGTAATACGGTCTTATATTCCCGAAGAACATCCTAAATAAATCAATCACCTCATAACAATCTTAATCGTATGGTAGCGAAACAAGACGTTGCGGAATCACAAACAATGAGACGAATATATTTGTGACTACTTTTTATATATTGCCTACCGGAGATATTAATCTCAAGCCAATCAATCTGATTATACTCGTACGATATAAGATGCAAGATCAGATCACATAACTACGATAAAGTAGTATCGGTCTGGCTTCACAATCCCAATGAAGTCTTTAAGTCGTTAACCTGGTTTTAGAAGAAGAAAACCAAAGGTTAAAGGAGAAACGACTCTAGCACGCAAACTAGTATCACACGTGAAGTGTGGGGATTAGTTTTGCACAGTACTAGATGTCTCCTTTATATAGTCTTTCAAATCAGGATTTCGCCTTGGTCACAAAGCAAACAATATCCACCGTTAGATGAAAACCTGGTTTAGATTCAAGTTAATATTTCTCAACCGTTAGATCGAAAACTTATCTTGTTATACACAAATGAAATGCACGCTTCTAGGTTTGTTAATCGTACCCAAACGTGGATATTGTTGGTTCAACAATAGTTAACCAAAAGGTTAGCCATATGAGCATTTCATACCAACCATATTCTTCTTCACCATACCTAGTTCAAATGACTTCAAATGAACTAGTTAGAGAGTTGTTCAATTGCAAGGAAATCTTATGTACTACACAAGACACAATTGAAGAAAAAATGATTTGATTCACTTGAATCGGTTCATGAAATTTTATAGACACGGTTTGCAAACTTCATTCCTTAGTCTTTATAAGTTTAAGTTCAAAAATCATCTTCAGATATATAACCTTCTTAAGTTCACACACTAGGTTCGCAGACTTAAGCAACCGGGTAGAGTTTACAAACTCCAGCAGAAAATCTCGGCAAAGACTTTACGCCGGTTCGCGGACTGGGTTCGCGGACTGGTACTCACGCAACAAGTTTGTCAACTCCAGCATAATTTCTCGGGATGAGAAGTTCGGTAGTTCGCGGACTTGGCAATAAGCCATTCTTCCGGTTTCTCTTGATCAACAAAGTTCGCAAACTTTAGTTCAAGGGATAGGACTTATGCACATATGTGTTTCCATAACAATACTCATGTCCATCATTGGTTATGTAATCTAAACTCTCATTCCAACCATTGAAACATTCTTAGAGGACGTTATATAGTTGTTACACTATTTATCGTCAAAGAAATTCTCAAAGTGATTGAAACATATCATGACTTTCATCACTAGGTAAAGATAAACATGGTCGAAGCGAAACACTTACCAACACATATTTTGAGATATAGATAGGCGAGGTATACTCTGCTCGAAATACCAAATGTGTATAATCTAAGTCTATATATAGCATACAACTTTTTGTCTCAAGAAGTAGGAGATAGAGTAGATAGACTTTTGAGTGACAGATAAGTTCAAGTCTTAACATACCTTTTTGTCGAGAAGTTCCACCGGTTCCTTGAGTAGTTCTTTTTCTTGTATGATGAATCGCCATGAAGTCCTTGAGCTCAACTACACTTTCTATCCTAGTCCGAGACTTAGCTATAGTAGACTAGAAATCAAGACTTATAGTTTTGATCACTAACATTGACAAACATGCTTGAGATAGCAACGCATGCGAGATCGACCGAGCAATGCTCTAACAGGAATTACTTTCCCCCATGTAATATCTAGTTAATTTCTTTTAATATATACATGCTTCAAAAAAAATATTATATGTTAAGCCATCGTATATGTCCCATCAATCCATATACCTTACATAAAAAAAATATGCGTCAGTGGAATATATATATATTTGCTAAGAAAAGTTTAAAAAGAATAATGGAACAGTAGATTGTTTTCCATTCTTCGTTTATAGAGATCATGCACCAACTGATCCAGGAAGATTCGCGACTTCTATTCATAATTCCATATTGGGCATGGTACAAACCTATCAATAGATATCTAGTTAGATTCTCATTAACAAAGTAGAAAATAATAAAAAAATCAAATCAAATCGAAAGAACGAGTTAAGATATATATTAAAGTTCTCTTTGCTTGTATTGACGGAGCACGTGCGTGATAACGTCTTATGATATATAATAATAGAGAAGAAGACACAAAATAAAGGGAGAAAAGAAGAGAGATTTCTTATTCATTTGTATAATAGACAAACATTAGAGTCTCTATTTATAGGGATAAACACAAGGGCATCCCAGTAATAAACGAGATATACCCTGTATATTCTTAACATAATTACACGTTTATAACACATATATCTCAAGAGGAAACTAAATTTGTTATATTTTACTCTAACTTGTTATACCAGCTCGTGGCTCGGCTTCCCAAAGGCTTCTTGTTCATTACTATTAAATTTTAAATTTTTTTCAAAAGTCATGCATTTCAGATTAATATCTCAAGAGGAGAACTTTTATTCGTTGCATAGATAATAAGTTATACATTTTTTTTTTGGTAAAACTCTTCTTCTTCATTAATGATTCAAAGTTGAGGTTACAAAGAATTCAAGTACATCAAATTTTAAGAACCAAATTGAAATATCATACAATACCAGTACAACATCAAGCATTCTAACAAGAAAAGAGAAAGAACACCTAAATAAGACTAAAAAGATGTATGAGTAGAGAACCGACTGAATCGCAGGAGAAATGGTTTTCGGATCAATAGTCCACCATTTTTGTTGATTATGTTCTTCTATAAAAAGAGATGCTCCAAAGTAGGAGTGATTTGCTTTGACTCTTGACCGGAGTGATGAAGATTCCAATGTAACTTCCGGCTGACGACGGTAACCTTTGATGTACCTAAAAACTAAAAACCCCAACAGAGAACGACCATTAAAGTCGATGAAAGAAGCTCGAAGAGCATAGAAAGAAACGCCATGAAGACGTAAACAACTTGTCGCCGGCAAGGGAGGGTAAACCCCAAAACTAAGCCTAAAAAGCATGAAATCCTAACTAAAACTATGAAATAATAAACTAACACTGAAAAGGAAATAGGGTACTGCTCATATCTACCCCAAAAGGAACAGATCTGAGCAGTTAGAGCTCGCCGAAGAACAGAGGTGGTTGCCTGAAATCGTCTGTTGAGAGGAGAGAAAAGACGAGAGAGAGAGATTTTCTTTCTATTGGAAAAGTGTTAAGCGACGGAGATCATATCGAGTGATATTATCTATGTCGCCAACGATATAATGATTATCGCTGGCGTTGTAAACTTCATCGCTCGATGGAAATTCAATCATTAAATGACCACTTCATTCCTATATACGTGCCTCATTTACTTCATCAAATTTCTCGCGCCTATTTTTACATATATTTTATGTATTTTTTGCTTGTATTTCAGTTTTACATTTCATAATGAATGACGATTTCTTATGAAGAGAAGTAAAATTCATGTCAATCGGTTTAAATCACAACATGAAATGGATCTTCAGATGTTGCAACAATTTGATGATGAGGAAGCTGAAGTTAGAGATCCAAAAAACACTCTGATGCTCGTACATTTGGGCCAAATATACCTAGATTTCTAGAGTCAAAAGAAATATTCACAAGAAAATATATATATCGAGGGAGGGAATAGTCTAATAGCACAACCAGTTTGCCTGCAGAGAAATCAACACTTGATTGTACACAAACTGACCCTTCTACTGATGGTGGTGGTACCGAGTAATACACTCAGGGTGCTTCAGAACAAATCAAGTGTGTGTGAGACACATGTGCAAACTGTCTCTTTTAAATAGTTGTTATCATATTCTCTTTTGTAACTTTATTTTGAATTTCTAAGTTTTAGTTTTAATATCTTCTCTCTCTTCCTTCTTCTGTAATTTTGAGAAGATGATTATTATGAACTCAGTTTATTTTGTTTAATCAATGGAGTTGATATTGTAATGTTACTACGGTATCATTCTTCTTTGTTTTTCGATCCTGTGCTTTGCTGCTACTGCTCTTCATCATTCATTTTCAGTGTTTACTACTTTTAGATCACTCCTTCGTTTCTGAGTTCGTCTTGAATTGTTTTTCTTTCAATCTTTTTGATCTCCTTTTGATCTTAATTGTTCAATTCATCTTTTTCTCTCAACTCAATATCAGATCTACTTTTTAATTTTTCTAATGGAACCTATGAGAATTGCTACTATACCTCTCAATACTATCTCAAATATCATTCCTCTCAAGCTCAAGGATGATAACTTTCTTGTTTGGAAATCTTTGATCACACCTATGTTTCGGAAATTTCAAGTTCAGAAGTATCTTGATGGATCATTTCCTTGTCCTGTCAAATTCATATTTAGAGTTAATGAGAATCGTAATATTATTAATCCTCAATTCACCGAATGGGAACAAGAAGATTCTACTATTATTCTTTGGATTCAATCGACTATCCCTTATTCAGTCATTGGCTATGTCGCCAGAGCTTCTATTTCTCATGAGTTATGGAACAACATTGAACGCCGCTTCTCCAAAGTATCTACTACTCATGCGATTCAACTTCGAACACGTCTTCAAACAATCAAACAAGGTACAAATTTAGTTTCTACTCTACTTGCTGATCTTAAAAAGATTGAAGATGAATTAGCTGCTGCCGTTTTTGATACAAAAATGGTGGCGATTATTCTCTATGCACTTTCTAATGACTATGCCTCTTTTGCTACTTCAATCCGTATTCGAAATCCGCCTGTTAGTAGCACTGAACTTCACAATCTACTAATTATTGAGGAATTAGTCGTTAATCAGCGTATTGCAACTGAAAAAATTAAGAATGAAGATAAAGCCTTTGCAGCAATGAGATCTTCATCATTTTATTCATCCAATTACTCTAGAGGTAGTAAAGGATTTTATCGTGGTAGAGGTGGAAGAGGCTATAATTTCTTTCATCTTTTTTCCTGCATTCACTCCACCTGCTACTGTTGCTCCAATCTCCAATGACAAAATTCCATGTCAGATCTGCATACAGCCTGGTCATAGTACCCTTGAATGTACTCATTGGATGAATTTTCTTATCAAGGCCGTGCACCACCAAAGAACATTCATGCTATGCTCGCAGCTGCTTCAATTCATGACGATGATTCTTCATGGTATGCCGATTCTTGAGAAAATAATCACATCACCACAGATGGTAGCCCATTGGCACAATCTTCTCTTTATGATGGTTCTGAGGTTATTGCTACAACTAGTGGAAAAGGTATGGCTATTACATCTTCTGGAAATTCCATTAAAACTATTGGTGATCATGCGTTCCATCTAGATAACATTCTTGTAGTTCCAAATTCATCTTATAATCTACTGTCAGTCCACAAATTTACTACCAGTAACAATTGTGACTTAACTTTTGATACCCATGGATTTTATGTGAAGTATTTGACCTCGAGGAGGATTCTTTTCCAAGGGCCTCATGAGAATGGTTTATATCCAATTCATTTCACCAACACCAACAATCACCTCTCCACAGCCTCATCTCCTACAACATTCACTAGCATCCTCACTACAAGTAACATTCTTCACAAATGTTTAGACCATCCATCTTTCCAGACTCTTCAACATGTTTTCAAGTCTTTTAATATCAATAATGTTGCCAAGCAACCTGTCTTTTGTAATGATTGCAAGTTAGGTAGAATTCAAAAACTACCTTTTCAAATGTCTTATAATAATGCTAGTCAACCTCTTGTGTTGCTACAAATTTATCTTTGGGGTCCTTGCCATACTGCTTCAATTAGTGGTTGTTATTACTATGATAATGTAATTGATGACCACTCAAAATATTGTTGGATTTTTACTATGGCTAATAAATCTGATTTTAAGAACCTGTTCATCAATTTTGATACAAAGATAGAAATCTTCTTTCTTGTAAGGTTAAAACTCTTAGAACAGATGGTGGAGGTGAATTTTTTCATACTCTTTTTAAATCTTTTCTAACCACCAAAGAGATTTTTCATGAGTTTACTTGTCCACACATACCTGAGCAAAATGGTGTGGCAGAAACTAAGCATAAACATCTTCTTAATGTCACTAGAACACTGTCATTCAATCATCTCTGCCAACTAAGTATTGGGATGAAGCTATTCACACTGCCAACTACTCTACCAATAGACTTCCTGTCAAATCCCTCAACTTTGTATCTCCTTTTGAAATGCTTTTTCACAAATCCCCTGACTAAAATTTTCTAAAAGTTTTTGGTTGCTCTTGTTTCCCCTGGTTGAGGTCATATACTACCACTAAATTGCAACCAAGAAGCAAACACTACATTTTTCTAGGTTATAGTCTTAACCAAAAGGGTTATAGATGTTTGGACCCCACTACTGGAAGAATATACTTTTCCAGACATGTCCTGTTTAATGAGCATTCTTTTCCTTATCCATATTTCTTTCCATCTCCATCTTCATCTCCTACTACTGTTCCTATTTCTCCTCTTTCCTCCATTCCTATTGCTCCTTCTTCTAGACATTTTGGTTATGATTTTACTTTCTTTCCCGAAGACTCATCTCCTCCTCCTTTATCTTCCTCTCCAACTCCTCCAGTTTCAAATACTCATACCATGATCACCAGAGATAAAATGGAACTTTTAATCCAAAGTCTTTATTAGCTACTTCTCACAAGTTACCTGCAGCTTTGCTTGTTGATGCTTCTAATCATGTACCAACTTGTTTTACTCAAGCTAACAAAATTCCACAATGGAGAGTTGCTTTATCCAGTGAGCATGAAGCTCTTATGAATGCTGGTACTTGGTTTATAATACCTCCAGTTCCATGTCAGAACCTAGTCTCATGAAATGCACAAGAGTATGATCACTTGCATAACATGATAATTTGTCATAATTAGGATTGGACTAACCATGATGATGAATAATTGAGACATGATATTCAACCAAAAATAGGTACCTAGCAAGGAACTATTTTCAAATGACTAATGACATTCAGTTTTGGGGACATTGGCCTTTCTAGATACTAAATAGTACCTTACCAACTGTCTGGGTTCAGAGCTATCTACATGTTAATTGATCTTCGGAAATAAACTAGCTAACAAGAAAAACTTGATCTTTGGTATATAGATATCAAAGAGAAACTATAAGGCGATGTCTATCTCAGGCAACTAGTCAGTCAAGCCTATCAAAGATAAACACGATTCTAGTTGGATCCCAGTCGTTCAAGATTTGTGCACTAAATCCACAAGATACGAAAACTAATAAGAATTCTTCTTCGTCCAAATCTTCTATTTCCTTCAATAACCTGCACAACACCTCGTGAATCCTCTTGTGATCAATCACGCACAGAACAAAGTCTGTTAACAATGGATTATCACAAGATGTCTTTAGATCCGAAGATGGTTCTAAAGATCCCGTCAATACATTGATCTAGTTTGAGTGACCCTTATGTCAGAAGAGGAGGCTCTCAAAAATAATCAAACAAGGTGAAATCAAAGTTACAACAACAGTTAGTCAATCAAATCAATAATCATAAACTAAAATAACAACGCAATTATCTAGTTTCCCACCAACGGTACTCGTAAATCTTTTTAATCCCACAGAAGTCTTTAAACAAGCGGTTGTTTATGGTACTATCCTCTCCGAATAAACGACCCCACCATAAACTACACGAATGAAGTTTTCCTGGCTCTTATGATAGTTTGCAAGAAATGCAAACTCAAATATTTATAGACCAAGGTTGTTTGGACAACAAGGAAATTCTAAAACCGAAAATATTCTCAAGAAATTAACATTATAGTACCTAATTTTAGTTTTCCTATTTCCAATTAATTACCAAACCATATTTCGGAAAACTACCTTAGAAAACTTCTATTACTATAACCTAATATGTAATATTAGTCTAGCACATTAACTAATAATATTTTTCAGAGGATATGCTTTTAATTGTTGGTAATTAAAACATATATTATGAAAATCATAATTAAATGCTTTTCAATTTTTCAGTATGGGATCACCTTGAGTATCAAGGAATATATTTGAACAATTAATGATATGATTTATGGACATGTTCAAATAATATCTACATCTAGAAGCTTCTCATCTTGGCAAACCCTAGACCCTAATTCACACACATCATGAAGAAATATATGAATCAGGGATATACTTGGTTTTTCTCATGGAACCGATTGTACCATCACTCCAAAATATGTTGTGACCAGTTATAACATAATTCCCAAGATAGGTTGTAATCGGTTATACCTTTCTCCACAAAGTATGTTGGGATCTGTTACACCTTGCTTACCAAAGTAGCTTGTGACCAGGTACACCTTGCTTCCCAAAGGTATCTTGTCACCGATTACAACTAACTTCCCAATTCATTTTGCAACCAGTTATACCTTGGATTCCAAAGTAACTTGTGACCGGTTACAGCTTGTATTCCAATATAGCTTGTGATCGGTTACACCTTGATTTCCAAAGTAACTTGTGACCGATTACAACTAGATACATATCATAGGATATGACCGGTTATACCTAAACTCTCAACCAAAGTTAAGATTGGTTCTACCTAGTCATCTTGTATTGATCAATCAAAATATTTAATGAAGAAACCGGATCAACACATCATGATTTCCTTTTCGATTATGAAACAAGTTCATACATCTAGTTCCTTAACCTAATGTAATAATACATAGTTTTCTAGGATGAAATCACACCTATATAATGCACACATAATCATACAACGGATTATGTCGATGTCGTATTTACAAAGTTCAAACGTTATACTTCATAATATAATTCCTTAATACTTTGATCATACTATTATGACCAAGCCTAACAATAGAGTTTCATATGTATTCTTTGCATGTTATGTTTTCAACCTAAAACGACTTGAAAGATACGTTAGGAATGTAAACAAGATCAATTCAATATATTACTAAACTCAAGAGGAAGGATGATGTCGTCGTTGCAGTCGTTACTTCTTCACTTTCTTCAGGTATTCGGAGTAATACTTGTACATCTCAACATTCCTAGAATTTCTAGTCTAACCTAAACGAAGTTGACTCTAGTATTTAATCAAGTGACTCTAGATGAGTTTTGGTACTAAAATATGACAACCAACCTTGACATACCAACGCTTGGTGGGTTCAACCGAGCTATATGCTCTAACAGATGTTAATGTAGTGTTATATTTAAGTAAAACTTATTAAGTAGAATTAGGTAGAATTAATCAACTTTTCATTTCAAGTTAATATTCAGTAGAATGCAACACCATTTTAAATTAAACATCAACTATCTAATTAAGAGGTTTTACTACATCGAACTCATCATCATCCTCACCAGTTGGGTTGTTATCAAATCCGGATTATTGTTTGATCTGTCTTTGTAGCTTATCAAATTTCAGTTGCCATATATGTTTTTGTTGGTTGTTTATAATTGAAGTGTCCGCACCAAGAAACTTATGTTTATCATAGTCATTGAGAAATTTGTCTTGAGAAAGCCGACTTTTCTTCATCTCTTTGTTTCAAAATTGTTAGAGCATTGCTCGGTCGAACTCACAAGTGTTGATATCTCAAGATTGTTGTCAAATTTAGTTGTCAAAATTATATCTTGATTTCTAGTCTACAATTATTTAAGCCTCGGATTAAGATAGAAGTGTAGTTGAGAAACGGAAATCGCGGCAATCATCATTGTGTTCTACCGTTTGAAGGCGAAGATCAACCGAAGATTTTGGATAAATTCTTCAACAAAAGGTAAGTGAATACTGAACCACTTATTTCTCAAGTTATATTCATCTTTCTATCTATGAGACGATACCGCATATCTTATTAGACTATCATGCGTATACAAGAAATTCGGGTCAAGTTTATCTTGGTAATTAGTTCTCGAAATATAATGACACTAAGCTTAATGAACGTTTGTTCATAATTGATGAGTTTCGATTAAGGAAAATTTATTGTTCGCAATCCAAATCATGATTCAAGTTTCATCATTCGAAAATAGCCTAGAACAGTGATATGTGTCATTGATGTTATTCGGGAATGTTTCGAATCGATTTAGAGACAAATATAGAACTACTGTAGATTCAGACATAAGAGAGTGTTATCAGTCCTACAAACTGGGAAAATATACATGTACTTGTGCACGTAGCAGAGTAGCTATATGTCGACAAGCAGATTTTTGGTACGCATATCCTTATGCACATCATATAGAAATCTGTTAACTCGTGAACTGGATCGGTAAGCATACCTGTATGCAAACCGAAAATGAACTATGGTCACGGAACCGGTTTGGTAAACATACTGGTAAACTTACCAGAAAAGTTCCTTGTTCCGGAACTCGGTTTGTGTATCCATACCGATACACATACCAAAATTGTTATTGGACTCCGGAACCGGTTATAGTCTAAGGTACACATACCGGTACGCATACCTCAATAGTTCTGTGAACTCCGAAACCTGGTTATACATAATATACAAACTTGTACACGTACTCTAACTGACCTGACTCATGAACGGCTATGATATTTGTACTTTGTACATCTACTATTATTTTCAAATGCAATAAAGTTTTTTCTATGAGATAATTAGCATTTGAGCAAATCTCTAAAAACAATGTAGACTTGTTTGATCACATGATTGTGACTCATGGTTAAAGTCTTAAGTGTTTATGAAAATGATATTAAGCTTATAAGTTCAAATCCGCTAGTTTCGGTTAACCACCTTGAACATAGTCTTTATACACGGTTCGGTTACTATTTCACCTAACCAAAGTGTATATCTTGTTTATGTAAATCAGATTCAAAGATTCATCTAACAGTGGATACAAGGGGAACTTTAAGCAACTAGGATCTTTGAATCCCGACACTACATTTATTGGTGTGTCCTAGTTGTAACTAGAGTCGTCCTCTTCCTAAAATTCTTTTAGAGTTTCAGCGACTACAAAGACATCATTGGGATTCGTGAAGCCATGTCCAACTATTGTTTATCTTGATAGCTTGAGTATCATGATCTTGTTCGACTGTTGAGATACTCACTTGAACAAGATATATAAAAATTATCAAAGTTCTCTTTGTCTCATACTTTGTTGATTACACAAGTTTTATACTTGTGAGGTGAATAATAATCTAGGCTGCACTTCTGGTTGCATAAGTTCGGATTTTGAGGTTAGCTAGACTTTGTCTATTGTTATCGATTTCCAATCACCTTGATCAAATCTTATTGATCGTAAAAGAAATCACATATATGCTTAATCTGTGGGAGGAAGATTGGTTTGAAGTCTTAAATTGAGTTGAAGCAACTCTTAGTTGGTGTGACGTCAACTAAGAGAATCAATTGCGCGGAGTCCTAATGGGATTCAAGAGGCATAAGGAACGCGGCTGTAACTGAATTGCTGGGAAGGTTTAATTTTGTCTCAACCACATTCAATTCTGAAGTTAATTGGTAGTAGGCTAGTGTCTGTAGCGTCTTAATACAGTTTGATTTTCAATATGGACTAGGTCCCGAGGTTTTTATGCATTTGCGATTTCCTCGTTAACAAAACTTCTGGTGTCTGTGTTATTTCTTTTCCGCATTATATTGTTTATCCTTATAATTGAAACATCACATGTTGTGCGTTAATCAATCATGATATATCCGACATTGTTTGTTGGATACGACTTAATTGATTTGGGAAATTGATCTTTGGAGTCACCCAAGTACTCTCACCCGGAAATCAGGTTCACGGACTTGTGCCTGTAAACGTTCTGATCTGAGAGATATAGATATAACTCTGGATATAATTTCTTGATTGAAATTCATTAAGTTGAACTCTCGGAATTGAATACTGAGTTTTTCCATAAAGATTTCCTAAGAAAAAAGTTGGTGGTGTATTTTGGTACCCCCGCGTTTTCAAAAAATTCTTGTCAATCGCTATTTGCTTCTCGACGATCTTCTGATGTTCCATAAACTCCGTCATATTAAAACCATCGGAGATTCCTCTTTATTAAGCTATTTTTCTCGTTGGTTTTTCTTTGTCTCTCCCTGGTAATTTTTTTTATTAGTACCATCATTCACAATTAAGTCTGTAGCATTCATCATGCTAAACCCTCTTCTGTTGGCTTAAGTAAATTTGGAGTGGCCTCTAATTTTATGAAGAAAAAAACATATAAATTATAAGTTAATATGATTTTAATTAAATAAAACTGCGTTGTTAAGAAAAAAGATAAAAAAGTTATTAACATACTCATTAATTCGTGTATGGACAATCCATGATGATCCCCTTTATCATCAACAAATTTTCTGCGTACTTCCTCACATCCTTAATGATAAAGGAAAATCTATTTGAAGGATCCTATTTGTTCTTCTTGAATTCTCATTACCGGATAACATAAACATGTGAAACATTGTCCCATAAATTAAAACTGATTAAACCTCTATCATTTGCAACCGATATCCTGAATCGAAAAGGAGAAATATATTCTCTTTGAGCGAAGCGAACACTAGCCATGTTGGTGAAGCGAGCACAAGCTGTTTTGGTGTAGAGATAGTATGATTAGAATTGTATGAGATTGAATATTTATAAAGGATCGAGTACTAGTCGCTGGGTGATGAAGCGAACAATAGCCATGTTGGTGAAGCGAGCACAAGCAATTTTGGTGTAGAGATAGTATGATTTGAATTGTATGAGATTGAATATTTATAAAGGATCAGGTACTAGTTTTTGGATGATGAACCACTTAATATCGAACATAACATCAAGCGACAGTCTTATCATCGTTGACATTTTAATGACCATCAACCGTTATTTTGACATCGAGCGGCGGATACTTTATCGCTCAACAGAGCATACATTACACCTCGCTAAGGATGGTTCCTATCGGGAGTGGATAACCCACACATATATCTTGCCATGTGGCCTGGAAAATTGGCCACTGCACTATGATAATATGTTAAGTGATGGCGTTGAGTCCTGATCGTTGGCGGTATAGTCTAAACTGTGCGATGGAGACTCCACCTCCCACAGTTGGTGCTCTATCGTATATAAATAGCACCATTCTTTTTAGTTTTCATTTACACATATTTCCTTCTCCAGAGAGCTAAGGTGAGCAATTTTTTTGAGCAATTAGTTTGAAAATGAGTACCAACACAGCTAGACAAAGAAAAAGAAACGAAAAAGACAAAGGAAAATCCATCTCCGCAATATGTGATGGTGTCTGGATTCAGGATAAAGAAAAGGAGTTCGCAAATATTAGACAATTAGTTGGTTCTAGTGTATTACCTACGCATATATCTAACCATCCCGTGCGAGTTGGTTTATCTAAACTAAGAGGTGGATGGTCTGAGATGAATAGTGTGTTTGATATCCTTCTCTTACCTGTTCAAGACGGCGTGCGAAGATATCCTTGGAAGCGTTTATATTATATGAAAAGCAAAAATCACATGGCTCAAGTTGTGCGAGTTATATTAAAACATTGGTGGAATACTGCAAATACGTTCTTTCTCAAGGATTTTGAATGTGGTAAGTTTTATTTTTTCAAATTCTATTGTTAGTTTTATTTAGATTTAATTTTTAATTTTAGATACCAACTTTAATTATGACTATGTTTTTCTTAGGGTTTATACCATTAGATTTGTACATGTTGACAGGAATAACATGTGACTATATTTTTTTTAGTTTTACTTCCATTTAACCAATTAAAGTGAGATTCGAAAAGAATACGGAAACAACTACTTCTCTTATACTCAAATGATACTGAAGGAAATCCAGAATCCAGAAAATCACATGTAAATGGAATAAGAGTGTCTGGGTTGAAGAGTTTTTGAAGCGTTATGCTAGGAGAATGGCAGTTAAACTAAGTGACGAACAACAACACTTGTTCCCTGCCGATTATCCTAAGCTTGAACGTATTTTTGTGTTGTATGTTCTAGGCCAAATTATGTTCCCCAATGCTAACTTAGTGACATTAGTTGGTTTTCTTGAAGCTTTGGAAGATTTAGCTAAAGCACCAACATATGATTGGGGGTGCAATTTTAGGTAAACTGTACTTAACTCTCGGTGAATTCTCATGTGTTACTTCAAATAGCTCGAATGGGTTAAGGGTCGTATCGGAGGTAAGAATCACAATCCCTTTCTATTATTTGATTCATTATAAATTCAATTGTTAAACTGGTAATTGTACAAAAACAACAATGTTTATCAATGTTATTTTCAGTATTTGTGGTATACTTACTTCGTTGTTTGCGAATTTGATCTTCGCGGTAACCGTATAATTTTTCTATCCGTGTACAAGTACAAAATCAATAACTGGATTGGTCAGATAAATGATGGTCAAAATGTATCTGCAATTCAGAGGATGCAACAACTGTAAACATGAACGAGATGTCGTATATTTCTCTTGACGAGTACCATCAAGAAACAACACATAGAATGTTACAGTTAAGCCTTAATTAACAAGTTATGTTTTACGGTCCCGTTACTGGTCATGGTATTTGGTATTACGAAGAAAGACATATATGTATCGCATTAGTCAATTTGACGTTTGCAATGCATGACACTCCAGGAGGTTCAAGTTATGACGGTATGAATGTAAATCGTTGTGGCATGGTACCACGTCGTGTCGATATAGGAACAAGTTCTCAAAGGGGTTTAGGTCGTGATGCCATGAGTACAAGCCCTAGTGGTAGCAGTCAAATAAGTCATGGAAGTCATCCAAGTCTTCATTCTACTCCAAATTTAGTGAAAGAGACTCATATAGAAGCAGGTGATAGAGAAGACATAGACATGATGGATATCTTGATCTAGACTCCTAGTAGTTTCTTGTAAATTCCCCAAGGTCAGGTACACACTCCTCGTGGTGGATTGAACATTCATTCATCCAGGTAATCTGCAATTTATACCCCAACTACACCGACATTCAGCCATTTGAACCAACTGCTCAGCCAATTCAACCAATTCATGTACTATATCAAGGTTTTGCAGAATCGTGTGATGCTACTCAACCACCATCTCAGACTCAGACCGACGAGTTTACGATTATGTTGGATCAAACAAACAATGAATATATCTTTGGAGGTCAGGAAAATCATTAGTTTGATATATATAATTCCTTTTAGATCATTTAATGTAATTGCACTTTTGTTTGATAAATAAAAATCTACTTTTACATCTATGGTTAAATTAACAATTAAGAGAAATTAAGAAATTAAAACATATAAACTAGATTATATTTGGGAAACATTCTTAAGATATCATAACAACTTCCATATTGGAAGTCTTTGCCGTTGATGTGGAGCCACTCCGCCTGACACCTTTGTTCAAGGTCCATCAAGGTTTCACCATTCTTCATGTTTCGACACGCTTGCCTTACCAAAGCAACGTACAAATTAACATTCTTAGATATTAAGTTGAACCGACCACTCAACACCATCGCATCACGATTGTTGAGGTTTACTGTTTCTTCTTCAAATTTCAAAAATAAGTTTTCCCAAAATAGCGTGGCTTGGAGTGCGCCACCAACTGTGTGACGATCAGTAAACAAAACATAGTTCTTGGAAATGCATTCATCTTCCGCAGTACTAAAATTTTGGCTTCGTCCTCTTATTTGATTTTGCACATTGGCTCCGTTTACAGCTCTTTGATTTTCAACAACATGTTGGTTTCAACTGAGTCATGTTCATATTTTGAAAAATTGGAAGATCTAAGAATGTATAGAGAAATTGTAAATTGGAGTGAAATTAGAATTGGTATTTACGGGGTGATGGATTTATGGCCGTTGGAACACATATACCGGACGATGTAGTCAGCAACGGGCGATCGTGTCTCAACCGCGGGAAGTTTAGACTACGCCATTCGGTGTTGCTACTTAGCCAGGTCATTTTGCTAGTTTATCTTGCCTAGAGCTGCACAAGACTCGCCCAACTTACCCGAACCCGCCAGCACCCGCAAAACCCGTGGATTTTCCGAACCCGCACGTTGTGGGTGCGGGGTTGGTTACGAAAATAAAAACCCGTTGCTTGTGAGTGCGAGGTTGGTATTAGCTTATACCCGCCCGAGAAAACCCGCTAAATATACACCATTGATAAAACTAATTCTCTCCGTCCGTTATTAAAACCCTAGTGGTACTAGTAGACTGTAGATAAGATAGATAACCCTTTTTCTTTTCGACTCCTCTCTGTTCGGCGCCTCCTCACATGTGTGTGTGAATGATTACTGAATATAAAACAGGTACATGTATAAATATTACAGGTGAAAAACTTACAGAAATATTGAACTACAATCTGAAGCGGGTTTAAACACAAACCCGCCCGACCCGTAACGGGCGGGTTTTTTACTCGCCCATTGTTTGTGGTTGCAGGGTTGGTTATGAAAATAAAAGCCCGTTATTTATGAGTGCAGGGTTGATATTAGCTAAAACCCGACCCGCCCGACCCATGTGCAGCTCTAATCTTGCCTCTAGTCTTGTGGATGCAAAACTGGTAAATCTGAACCAAACTAACGCAAATGCCTTGCGCACAGGACCCGGCTGATGAACCAAACACAGCTTAAACCCCCCATTTTAACACCTTCGTCAAAGAATCAAACACAGCTTAAACCCCATTTTGTTTATCTTTTTGAAGAAAATGGGATCTCATCTGCTGAAAAACCCAAAAATGAAAAGAACCCTTTTTACATCTACTTTCCTTTCTTCGATTTCGAAATCAATTCACCAAATTCCCCAATTAACAAATCACAATTCATCAGATTTGAAAGCTAGTACCAGTAGTTTTGGAACTTCACAGAACACAAGAAACCCTAGATGGATACATCAAAATTATCTAGTTTCATCATTAAAAATTCGATCTTTTAGTTCCCAAGTTGTTACTGATGAACTTCAAACCACTGATGGTTTAACAGTTGATCAAATCACTGCTAGTCAATGGCCAATACTTGATGAAACAGAAGGTGATTGGAGAAGTCATGCTTCTGCTGTTGCTCAATCTATTCAGTTGATCAAAAAGCGTTTACAGGTAAAGTTTAAAAACAAACGAGAACCTCCCATGTAGATTAATGCTATGAATTATTAAATTTATTGAAATTGTATATTGCTGCTAAGGTGTTTGATGACTGACACGATTGTGTCGGTATGGTTTCAGTGGAAGAAGTTAGTGATGAGGTTGCAAATGCTGACAATACAGTTGAACAAACCTGACCTTTGGGACGATCCTGTTCATGCTGGGAAGATTAGCCGGGAGCATGGTTCACTTATGGGTAAAATGAAAGAAGTGAATGGGTTTGAGAGAGAATTGCTTGAGCACATTGATATGGTGAAACTTGCGAAGGAAGAGAATGATGGAGAGTTGGAATTGGTGGGCACTCACTGCTTCTAGGCATGTACTTCATCTGCTATATATTATGTATGGTTTTTAATATATATTGTATTTTATGGGACTGCACAAGTAACAGGAAGGCATAAGATATGGCCGACGGGTGTATCATGTAACAGTCACTTTGGATTGCAGTCATTATGGGATGTTAATCAACCTCCCGAGTTTTAGTTCTTGATTCAGTTTGTTGTTTTCAGTTATTTGTCTTGTCACCTGTCTCAAAAGAGGTTATACTTGCAAAAGTGATAACGGCTTGTACAATATCTTTGAGCACTGAAAGGTTCCTTCTAATACTCATTGCAGGAATCTTTGAAAGCTTTACTTAAAATGAGAAGAAGTGCGAAGGAGAAAGAGCTCAAAGCTATGTTAGCTGGGGAGCATGATCCATGCTCATGTTTTATAGAGGTTACTCTCTTCATTTTTGCACACTAGCTGGTTGATCATTACTCCAATTCTTAGATTGTTGAAAAAAGAATTTATCATGAAATTCTCATTTGTAACAAAAAAAAATGATGCATGTTGCAGGTTCAACCAGGAGCTGGTGGTACAGAAAGCATGGATTGGGCTTCAATGGTCATGAACATGTATAAAAGTTGGGGTCGGCGTCGTGGATATGGAGTCACAGTGGTAGATGAAATGGCTGGTGAGGTTGCAGGAATCAAGGTTCACTTCTATCTTCGTCTTCTAGTATTTTCACAATATTGTTCATGCGCATCAGAATTTTAAGACTGTCACAACAATGATAATATAAAGTAGTTTGCATAAGACCACAACAAGAGAGGATCTCATAATTCCCGGATTAACCTAAATCTGATCCATTCTCAGTTCAATATCTGAAGGTTTTCTTTAACACTTCTCAGTTTTCTCCCTATTCTGTCCTTAATATTCTTTTTACCCTATTGCTGCTTTCTTGACTACGTTCTTATTTGGATCTTCCTTTTTTTTCACACTTAGAAATCTATGCTATGTGGGTTATAACTGAGGTGGGTTGTATATTCTGGTTTTCAGCGGGCAACAATTAAAGTAGATGGTGAATATGCTTTTGGATACGCCAAAGCAGAAGTAGGTACACACAGATTGGTGCGCATTTCACCTTTTGACAGTGGGAAACGCCGGCACACTTCTTTCGCTGCTGTGGCTGTAACTCCTATCTTGGGTGATGTATCGGCACAGGTTCAAATAAATGAGTCTGATCTCCGGATTGAGCGATTTCGTTCTGGGGGAGCTGGTGGTCAACATGCTAACACAACTGATAGTGCCGTCCGAATAGTTCACATTCCAACAGGAGTCACTGCCACTTGTCAAAACGAGAGGTATGTCAAATGAAATGCCTTTTACGAGGGAGAGAGTCGCTGCCACTTCTCAGAAACCCTGTTTATTAGGAGTATCAATTTGTATACTACAAGTATGGGAACTTAACAAATTAGATTTTATAAACAGGTCACAACATCAAAACAAGGCAATGGCGATGGCTGTACTTCAATCCCGATTAGACCAGCTTGAGATGGTTCGACAGGCTCAGATGAATGCGCAGCATACACAGTCCCTTACAGATAACAGTTGGGGCAACCAGATACGGAGTTATGTTCTACATGTAAGCCTTCTCAGCTAAAACGTGTTCTTTGCTTTCTCTTCTTATCTTTCTTATTTCGTCATCTGTTCTTTATGACTTGCGTTCACGTCTCTGAGTATCCTCTTTTTACTATGTGTTTATAGCCTTACCGCATGGTCAAGGACCTAAGAACAAACTATGAAGTTTCAGACCCTGACTCGGTTCTCGATGGGGATCTTGACGACTTCATATTAAGCTACTTATCTGCTTCCATGGATAAAGATGAAGATGATATGTGTTAAGAGTGGGATTTATGAACTTCAGAAGGCCTTCATTTCTGACACCACGGTAGTATTCTATGAGTAGATTCAGTCACTGCTAAGTTGCAGGAAACAAAATCATGCCTCAAGTGAAAGATGTATTTTCCCTTAAACTTCTTTTTACTAGTAAAAAAAGATAACTGTGTAATTACAATGACAAGATGTGATTTTTTTTACTTGTAGATGAACAATAAACAATTTGCAAATGCCTATCCAACTCTATAATTTAAATATCTGTCCATTGTCTGTAATTTTTCTTTGAAATTGTCCATTGTCTGTAATGCCTAATGTCACCAAGTTTCGTAACTGTCTATATTAGTGAGGTGGGTATCTTCATAAGATTGAAGGTTTATAGCAAGCAACAAGCTTGATGCTCTGATAAGAAGTTCCGGACCCAAAGTTTATCCATCTTACAAAAACAAAAGTGTTTTTTCCAATCTGATGGCTTTGGATACGTCTTTTTTAAGGATCGATGGCTCATATTCTTTCCAGAATGCAAAAGATAAATCGTGGTTGAGAGTTAAGCCTCCTTTTAAGCCTTAATCCAACGACCAAGCTCCCTTCTTTCCCTCATTTCGGTTTCAAAAACCTGAATTAGGGCTTTTCTTCCGATTTTCTTCATCAATTATCCTCCCGTTATTCTTGAGTCATATAAAACATTAACAAAAAATAATAATTTCTATATTCAATCCCTTAAATTCATACCCGACAATCAATTTTATGCGTTACATTCATATAACAAACCCTTGGAATGTTCGGCTACATACGTCTCAAGAGAGGTCATCATCTTCCCAGGTTTCTCCATTTCTTTCTCCTGCATATTCTCTCAAGAATACTAGCTAATACTTAGTTTGGATTAACCTTTTTAAAAAATTTGTAATTATCTTCAATTGTTTTATGTTGCTGGGTATATTGATTTGGGTTTCTTTATCATCTTCGGTATGAGTTTCTCAATATTTGGATGTATCATTGCAGATTTTTGTTAGTCTATTTGAGAAAAGAGTTGCCATCTATTTCAGGTAAATAATTTTGAATGCTAATTAATCTTGCTGAATTTTTATAAATACTGACTTTGTTGATGCATATCATTTTTAAACATGTAGGTAAGTGGGTCGTGGGAAGTTCGTATTTCAGAGGTATTTTAACTTCGGCATTTTTTTTTGAGGTGCCAGTTTCTGATTTTGTGTTTTGCTAAACACTAATTTATTTTTTTTGTTAATTAGTTCTCCACGATCTGATCTGTGAATTCTCTTCAAATGTTCAACCCATTTATTTTCTTAATCTAAATAGATACCCTGCAATACGAAGTTGTGGTTTGGGAAAGAATTTTAATGATAAAGAACGATCTCAACTGTTTAGAATGAGGTTATGCGTGTTTAGATTACATCATATGGTTAATGAGATTTGTGTTTACTGTGCAGCTTCTACTGATATTGTTGTGGCAATCAAAAAGAGGCAAACACTATCATTATCGCTATTTACTTTCAAAGGACTATGGCTTTTTTAATGGATGTAAAAATCAAAGTTATAATTTAAGAACCCCTAGAATGGATGAATTTGTGACAAGCTTCCTGGTAAAAAGATACTGAAGATTCGATGAACATTATCACATTATTGATGAGTTTCACAGTGAAAACCATCTAAACTTCCTCAGTACTTCCTAAGTATCCCTCATATCGTCTCCTGCAAGGTTGATTCAGGGTTTGAGGTCCTATTGCGCCTATAAGATCATTGGGTCCGTCCAGGTAGAAAATTGCAATTACCGATTCGTTTTTTGATATTTAGTAGAGATTTTTAGTAAATTATTCTTAAAGTAATTTTACAGAAAATTGATAATTATTCTTAAATTTCGTAGGTCACAAGAGTTTGATTGAAGATTTTAGTTCTCTTGCGTCAAGGTAAGTTTATCTATTTGTTGCGGTGATTTGTTCTTCGATTTAATTTTCAATGTGAACAGATTTTGGGAACTAAATATGTTCGATGTTGAGAGTTATTTCATGTATAAGCATGTCAAAAGTGTTTTTTGGGAAAAGTCACAAGCTGCTCGCAGATATCACCTTTACATTCTAATTAGGATAATCTCCCACTATTACGAGTTCCTTATATGCATTCTTGGTATTGGATACTCACAAATACAGATCAGGATATAACAAAATCTCCCATTTACCAGTTTTGGTCACTTGAGGCCTGGGTTATGTTGTTGCTTCTCTTTTCTTTGTTGTGATGGATATGTCAATTGATATTGATAAAACAATTTGACGATCCTGCCAAGATTCTGAACATTAAGGAACTCCTCAATACGCCCCTCCTGCCACTGATGGAAACACTTAACAAGAAAACTGACTTACAGAAACATACCCATGATCCTTTTGAAGGACCACTTCGTATGAGTTAATGAATGTTACTAACATTTGACAGACCTTACACCATGGGGGTTCAACTGCAGTTCTAATTGCAAAAAAAATAAATTGTTATCCTTTTTCAAAGGAAGTTCTTCTATTTTCTATAACCGCAAAAAGTGGTTGAAAGTTCTGTTTAAGTGGTTGTTTTGGTGACATTTTTTAATATAAAGTAAGTTGTAGCTGTTGTTTTGTTCTGTATACTCTCCTTTCCGTTACATTATTGGATATGTTTCGTTACTTATAGAAGCTTGAGTGAGAACTCTGCAAGATTGGCCACCACAGACAGAAGCCAAATACAACATTTCCTCCAAGAATGCAGGTGATGTCAAACCTATAAAAAGGTCATGTAGTATACAGTGATGAAAAGGGATTTATCCATGGGAATTAATAGGATTAACCTTTTTAAGTGTACTTATAAGATGTTGGTTAAATACTTTAATGGATAGAGCCATTGCTAACATGTGTGATTTGATACATTTGTATCATTTATTTCGCTAAATGTAATGGCAGATGATCGCGGTCTCTCAGATAGAGGCTAAATATGCATATTTGAATTTGATCTTCCAAAACTTAAAAAAAAAAAAATCCATGGAAGAACCATTAGTATGCTGGTTGCTGAAGGTTTTCATTTCCAAGGCTTAGATGAGTATTTCATAGACCCATCGTTACTTGCACAACTGGAAATCATTACGCTTGCACACCTGGAAATAAATAATCGAAGAACAAATCAATACAACTAGATGGAAGGTTGGCTACCTTGACATTCTCAGTCAATTAATGAAAGATTATGCAACTAATAATGGAAATAGAGATCGGGGTTACCTTGACATTCTCAGTCAATTAATGAAAGATTATGCAACTAATAATGGAAATAGAGATCGGGGCTAGGAAAGAAGCAAATGAGTAAGCATTCCATTTGCGTAGACGGACAATACTTGGAAAAGGAATTTCTGCCCAAAAAACAGAATGAATCCTACATTGTACAGGTCCGAGTCATGGTATGATGTGTGTGTGATGGCATATCTTACTAAGCGAAGTGCACTAGTGTTGTTTTTGGAATTTGTGATTTTGTGGGCACAAAAGAAAGATAACATCCAAATGGAGGTGATATATGAAATTAATCTTAAAACAGCTTTCGCACTGCCCACTTGGAAAAATGGAATGTCCACGCAACCCAACTCATTAATAACATAAAAGATATATCTACATAAACATACGATACGAAGATACAAAATGAAATTGAAAAATATCAGGCTTTACATATAATTCTCTTCGGAATGTAAGTTGTAGGCCATTAGTTAGTTTAAATTCCAGCCAAGTAAAATGTAACAGCCATGCCATTGAATACATCGGAATTTTCCGGGCCGTTACGGCACGGGTCATATGCTAGTGCTCAAAGAAAATGAAAAAAACCAAAGTGGCCATTTCAGGAATTACACTTCAAATCCGACGCTCCAAAACTACTCTAGGCAAAAGTGTCCTCGACACGTTACTAGTTGTACCACCTGAAGTCTGAAGATAACCGTCAATCAGCTTGAAAAAAAGAATGACGTTGGGTAGTTTACACTACAGTACACAAAAATCAGGAAACCAAAGAAACCCTCGGAACATACATCTTATGTCACACTTCTTAAAATCCCCCAACCATGGTTGTGATGGTAATGATGCTGAATATAAACACAAGGTTAACGAGTCCATTTTGTATGTTGTATACTTGTATTTGTTAGTAAAAGATACATAAATGACATTTCTTTTTCTCTGGTTGAACCACCATCACCAGCTCTTCCACTTTACTCAAAATTTTATGAGATGTTTTACAAAATCTTCAAGACAAGTGCAAAAAATATAAAGAATATCTACAATTTTAAGGAAAAAAGAAAAAAGGTATACCCAGATAAGAATCATCATTCTTCTACAAAAAAAAATTGTGCTGGGGGAGGGCCTAATGAAAAGATGACAGTGTCTTATTGAACCAGTCAGACAATCGATCCATCTTCTTCTGAATATCTCCACTTTTCGCAAAGTATGCTCGGACATTTGAAAGCATCACCTGGAAGTCATTCTCCACCGCGTCCACACTACGATAGTAGTCATTTGCTAACCTCGATTGGATCACTTCAAGATATAATGGAACAGGAAACCTGAAAAATAGACAATAAAATGCAGCTTCTTCGTCAGCGAAGGAACATGGTGTTTACCATCCAACAACTAATCTTAAGCTTCTTTTACAACTCTAAAACTTATCCTGATCATGACATGAACCAGTCTATCTATCTTATTTGTTTATGAATCTGATAAATGAAAGATCTATAAATTATTGACACTTTTATTATATTAAGCTATCCAATGGCCATCAATGTTATCCATCCAGGAAGATGAAAGTTTCATTAAGTTCCCTATGACGGACAATTACAAGTATCAGCAATCAGGGTACACTAAAAAAGGGGGAAAACAACTAGAGAAACTGAATACCTGTTTAAATAATCCGACTTCTGTGAGATTTGGTTTAATTTAGAAATCCCATAATTATCCTGCAATATTTCAGAAATCAAATTGGTTACAAACCTAGGGTCTCTAGTATATACTCAATTTGAACATCTAACTACAGCAGGGTTTAAATTTCATTAGAAGATAACAGATAATTATCCAAAAGAGGAGAAATCAGCAGATATACAAAGCAAAAACACAAAAATAGAATACCTTTGATCTGCTTGACTGTGCTATCTTCTCGAAGGCTTTTAATAAACTATTTCGTGTTTCAATATCAAGATGAGGGTGCTGCCACTGGCTATCAAGTTCATGAAGCTCCCAAGCACTATGGTCAATGAGACTTGTAGGATCTTCCCTGTATTTAATGGAATATTTCTCCCATGGGCTATCAGGAAACTCAGGAAACTTTGCCTTCACAGTTATAACCCGACCATCCCACCAGTTCCCACCATTAACATTTGCAGCATCAGTCCACCAGACCCGGCATTTGTCCCTAATTGTCCAGTTTCTGTTAATTGCAGCATCATACCGTGTTCTTTCGATGATAAAATCCGGAAAATCAATCAGCTCAGGCATAGTCAGTTTGAGTGTTTTACCCAACACACCGGATTGAAGATCAATGAACTTAAGGTTAATTTTACAACAGCTATCTCCCGAACCAGGAAGTGTGGAATAATCAAGATCTATAACTTTACAGAACTCCACAGCTCTTAAACCTCCCTTCAATGATCTCCAAGCTCCTAGTTCTGTTGAGCGCCGCGCTCCTATATGATTTTTCGGACTCTCTAAATAATCATCGTAACCCTGAGAAGCAAAACAAGTTCTGAGTGGAAATGTAGCGGATGTTTTTTTTTCTAATTTGTATTTTATATAATAATACCTGAAATATTGACCAAAACATTTACCTGCCTCAAGAATGCAACTTCGTCACCTTTCTGAGGGATATACCGGCACCACTCCTCCTGCTTTAAAAGCATCAACCATGACAGCGTGTTCATCTTATGATGTAATTTTCTCTCTTCTAAAGGATAATCAATATGATTGTCTTTGCGGTTTCTACATGATCTCAGTCCAACGGCCACTTTCGGACTGGATGTCGATTCTCTACCTAGATGTTGATCATTTGTTTTCACTGTAAACTTCTGTGCTCTTCTTGATGATGTCTCAGCTGATCCATGACCACTTTCTGTTCTCTTAAAACTACAATTTTCACCAGTTAGCTCCAACCTACTTGCCTTCATGGATCCGTTTCTATCTATCCCACCACGTGCACCTTCTGGACAGTCAGCTAGTTGGTCATGATTATAAATGCTGGCATTTGAAGTACTTTCTTCCAAGCCACCATCACCTTCAGAATTAGATCTGGCCTTACTTGACTTTGTCCTTTTATAAACAGCGCTAAACATCTTACTGTCTCTATCTGAACACAACCTACTTGAATCGTGTAAACTGGTCTGAGACTCGCTAATACCGAAGCCAGTCTCATCTCCGTTATCCACACTACGCCTACAGGTACCTTCATCCTCCAGACACAATCCTAAGGTTAGACTCTGCTCCCTGACAGTTCCAACCCCGGAATCAAATCCTGCACTTACAATATCTTCTTCCACTGGAACAATGGAATTTATCTTCAACAAACTGTCCTGATCTTTCCACCTAGATCTAATTTTAAACTTCGTACAGACTCTTGGTATATTTTCTTTCACATCTTGAAAGTGGTCAGCTCCGTTCATAAACACCTCTTTACCATTAACTACTGAATTAAGCCCTTCCAGAGGCTCCTCATGATACCCACTTCCACTGGGGCCAGGTCGGGCTTCAGATTCAAGAACAAGATTCCCGTTACAGGGCACTAGAGATGAGCCCTTGCTCGTTCCGTTGTCGTCTGCAGATGACTGCTCTTTAGGTATTATAATATTGAAACTACCTGAAGTAGATGCCATGTTATATGCCTTTGTGTCTGTCTTACAGTCGTTAGTTAGCATTTCTAACTTGGGGCATGAAGATTGCTCAAGATTTGCCTTGGATACAGGGAGCCCACCCATTGGGAAGGGATCTCCTGACCTAAAACGCTTTGCTGACCGTGCCTTGACCTCTCCCCATCCCTTGTATCCTGCAGACAAGTCTAGTTGGTCCTCCACTTTTGCAGGTTCTCCAGGCAATCTGACTCCAATATCGCCACAACTTCGTTGCAGGGAATCAATCATATTACCAGAAGAGGTCCACTGATCTTGGATATATTCCCCAGTGATTGCTTGAGGAGTTTTAGAGGAGGAACCTAATATGCTCACTGGCCTATCGCATTCAAGCTTGGAGTTCTCCATCATAGATATAGGCCTTTTTGAATCACGAGCCGGCAACTTAAGGACCAATCTTCTCTTCGTTACTTGAGATTCCGCTGGTACAAAGGTTTTGGGTACATTTTCAGACTCATCAAACATTGTAGCTTTCCCTTTAGAATGTCTCTGGTTTAAAGATCCATCCGACTCATTGCTCTCAATGTTTGAATCTGGCGGAACTGATTCACTTTCCAACGAATCGCTCTCTGAGCCTAGATCTTCTTCGTCGTCTGTAGATGTTGCTGCCCATTTAGGACCTTTATGAGTAGAAGACCGTGCAGAATGTCTCTGAGGCCGCAACGACTTTGATTTAGATGATTTCCTGCCTTTAACTTTCCGCCCTGTTCTTGATTTCTTGCTTATGTTACTTCGGGATAAAGTGCCATCACGTTCATCCAGATTTCTCCTTTTGATACGCCTCCCGGAAAAAGTCATCAACTCAACCTGAAACGAAGAGAATTAACTCTAGGAGTCCACAAACAATGCAAAGTAAATTTGAGTATAATAAAATTATATACATCTCCCTGGTGTTTTTTCCTTCTTGACATGCGACGCCCGTTTCCGCCATCACTATCTTCTATACTGCATTCTGGATCACCAGAAGAACTGGCACTTAAACCGCCTTGCTCCCCTTCACTAGAATTTTCGTCAGTGACATTGTATTCTGAATCATTATCTTCACTTTGAACCTCAATCTCTGGTTCCCAATCCATGACATCTATGAACTCAGGTAATGGCTCGACAATTCTATCCAAATCCACTAATGGCAGCAATGGGTATTCTTGAAGGCCACTGATGTCCAATGGGCCAACGGCAAATTTAACTGAAGAAGGGCGCCATTCAATACCCAGCGCACCTAATCTTCTCTGCTGGTACATGCTCTGATATGGTTCTGGATATGGAATCATGCCTGGAAATTCAGAATTTAAGATAATCCAGTTAAAAGATGTCAATTCAAACATACCATATTCTACTCAAAGTTTAGTAGGTAAAATGACGATGCATACTTGCATCACAAAGATGATCTTGAATATTCCTTCGGTACGGAACTAGCTGAGTCTCCTGCATCATGGTAAGCAAGGTTGGAAGTTAAAATAGAGGAAATATAGGATCGCGCATGTAACTCAAACGCTATCACTACGTAAGTAGAATTGAACTACACATGGATAACTACATATGTGTTGCAGAAACAAAAGAATCGTCCATCTTATGAGTGCTAAACATGAAAAGAAAGCTTCAGATAGTAGTGCAAACGTAATGGAGATCAACTAACCTGATCCAAAGCATTTCCGTGGGTATCTTGGATAAGGGGACGATAATCCCCAAGGAAAAACTGGTTAAAAGGGCAAACAAAATCAATATCGGAGTCATAAAGATGCAATAACTAGTCAGAGTAAGACCATATATTACCTGATCATATTTGGCATCCTTTTGGGACTCTCCTTGGCCGGTGGATAATACATATATTTGACCAACATCATCAGACAGTACAATTGATGTACCATCCCTGTTATAACAAAGGAGATAAGTAAGCATAACAACAAATAAGAATAACACATCACAAGAAAAGACCATGAAGGCTTAAACGAAGAAAGGAAACAGCTAAATGACAAAACATCCAAATGAAGGTACACAAAATGGCCAAACCCAACAACAAAGAGAAAGACTTTAACATGCAAGACAAGATAGATATGCGCTTCTACATGTAGAGATGCAAGACCAAATATATGGTGTCATGTGTACTAAACTTACGGAGAAAACTTCCCATCAACCAACTTAAAGCGTCCAATTTCATATATGCGAATAGGTGTGCCCTCCCAAATCTAAAACAAAATACAATTTGATGGATTAACTTAGAGGAGTAAAATTAAGGCATATATAAACACAAGGGTTGAGGAACCAGAAACTCACATCCCAGACTATAGTTTTCCCATCATATCCTGCACTCATAGCTATTCGCGGGTTGAAAGGGTGAACATCCAAAACATAAGTCTACCACAAACCAAAACAGAAGAAAAACAACAGAATTCAGAATCTTCTCTGCTGAGACTTGGGAAAATAACTTCTCTTTAATCAAGATTAGTTACAGATCACTTACAGATTCACTATGGCCAGTCAAAGAGTGCACCAAGCTACCATCACGAGCATTCCAAACACATATTCTGCAATCTGTGCGACACACACAAAAAAAAAAAAAGTCAGGCAATACTGCAACCAAAAGAAATAATTCGGAGGTTTTATCAACATTTACTTATTATCCAAAAAATCATAAGAATATATGGACGATCAGCAGGAAGAAACTTCTTGGATTTTCTGTATTCTAATTCAACTATAAGTTTCTGCATATACAAATTTAAAGAAAGTACCCATGATTGCAGCAAGCACAAAACGATCATCGAGGCTCCAAACTATCATATTAACACCGCGGGGAGTTGTAAGGAGTCTCTGACGTGGGCCACCTCGAGGTGGTTGGGCAGGCATTGGTGGGGGTGGAACTTTGAGATGATACGACTGTACCCAGCGAACAATCTTTGACTGAAACATAGATGGAAATGATAAAGAAGGGAAACCAATCTTTTACACCGCACTAACATTTGCAAGAACTCATATGGTCGAACAACAGTTTGTTTTTCAAAATCTCCCAGTATGGACACATATCGGCACTAGTACTCGAGTCAGACACACGCAGACATTGCAACTTAGTTGTATAGAGCTTGAAAACATAGAAGAATCACGAGGTGCAAGAGAATAATAATAAGAAGAAACATGGCTCCCTAATTCTTTAATACAATCCTGAAAATAGCCATTTCATTTTCTTAAGAACAATATGTAACAGTAACCAGGCCCTAAACCACTTCCTAAATTTTGGTGGCGGTGTCAACTATCGTACTCAACCCGACAACGACATATGTACCCATATCGTTGTTACACAGCATAAGGTAGAGTTGCATAAAGAAGGATGTTGTTTCCTCTCAAGACACATAGTAAAAACTATCGAACAGGAAATAACTCACATGAGATCTGCGTGATTTTGGAATCCATATAATTGCACTACCATCACGAGAACAAGTAACTATGGAGTCATGTGAAAACCTGACACAAACCAAAAGCAGCATTCAAGTTAAGTAAATTAGTGTCGATGAGAAACTAATCAATAAATGCAATCCTAGAAAACCTTCTACAGTACCAGGAGTTTCTAAACTTTGGAATATTGTCTTCCTTTGAAGTGTCTGTGGTAGACAGTCTGGATGCCACAGCACATCCGCTGAACAGTTCAAAACAAAGATCAGCATGGTTAAAAGAAAAACATTAATAAAAAAAAAGTTGATTAACCAGGAAAACTAACCTAAACTGCACATAATTTACATCATTTTCGTGGCCGGATAATACATCCATCTCATGATTTGGCTGGTCAGGGTCCTCAGAGTTGAATTTACAAGCACTCCAAACCTTCAAATAAAGAAACATAAACTTCCAAATTAAAAAGTGGACATTTGAAACGTACTTCTAAAGAAGAAGAAATACTATATCATTATTGGAGAATATGCTTAGCCCGTACCCTTGCATAAGTATCTGAGCTACCAGTGACGAAAACAGTTCCGTTAGCATTGTACGCGCAACATAGTATTTGATGGCTCTGCGGAACAGTACTTGATGAGGGGCCATTGTTCTTTCCTGCGGTGAGTTTGCATATTCCCCTAAGTTGTCAATCCCCAAAGCCCAGTAAACAAATCAAGACCTCATAAGAAGAAACAAACTCACCAGCTGTAGGGTCAATAGGTCTTGGAAGATAAATTCGTGGACTAAGCTGTGATTTTGTAGCATCCCAGATACGACATGTTCCATCATCTGATGACCTGTGGGAAAAAGAAAAACAACGACATGTGAATTGCAAAGCAACGTAGCATCAAATAGATAGTACATTTTATCATGTGGTTCATAGTGTCACAACAGAAGTGCAACATACTTAACAACCAATTCAACAAATGTCGCTTACGATAAAAGATTGAATACAGAGCTAGGCCGCGGACTAAACGTAATAGCAGTCACAGCTCCAGTATGGCCCCTCAAAACAGAAATCGGCAGCCCATCAGGCAAACGCCACTGTCAAACACCAAAATGTATGTCTCATCGCCAGAGAACACAAATCACAGAAGAAGAGAAAAACAATAACTGAGGTCAACAAAATCTTACAACTCGAATTACGAAGTCATTTGAGGCAGATGCGACCACAGCATTGTTCGAGCTCACAGCCAAGTCAGTAATGTCACCCTTTCAAAGCATATAATGGAACTGTTAAAGTGATACACAAATACAACAAGTTAAATGTATTGGCGTGTTGCAGATTTTATGTCAACTCACTTCATGTCCACGGCAGCTGGCTAAGCAAAATCCTGTCTCCATTGACCAAATCTTTACAAGACGATCATCGGAACCAGTAATAACATATCTCCCTGAACGATCAAATATTGCTACAAAAGATATACAACAGGCAGATAAATCAGATGCCAGTATATATGCCAGAATATTATGTGAGGCTTATTCGTGCAAAAACATATTGCAGATGAAGAGGAAGACGAAAATGTACCACAATAGACAGCATCACGATGTCCCCTAAGTTTCTTGATGTTTTCCATCTTTTGCACCATAGTTGACGGTTTTGCAATAGCATAACATGCTGCACGGACAGATGGAGCACGATGGTGTTTAGTAAAACCACCACCAATTTCCCTCAAACCAAGCCCATGCACCTGATCAGCCTGCATGTGAGGCCAACGCAAGTAACCAGGGAGATGGCTGACTAGCTGATCTTCATTTCTCCTGTCAGCTGAAAATAGAGAAAATGATTATGCTTTGAAAACAACAATAAAAGAAAGAAAAAATACCACTTTTCTCTTCTCACAACATGTTACTCTGGAACAAAAATAAACTGGGAGAACTTATATACTAATTATTTGAGGGTAGATGACTGTCAAACTTAGTTTTGCAATAAAAAGTGTCTGGGAAATAACACTCAAAGAGGAAAGCAGAAATTTAACATACATCCCAGTAGCGAAAAAGAACCAGATCCAAGGAGTGTAGGAACATCAGCAGCATTTGGAATATTTCCACCAAGCATGCCAAGAGATGGGGGGGCAGTAGTCAGGATCAATTGCTTCAGAAGCTTTACCAGGTGATCCTTTCCCACGTGCGGATACCTAAGACAATAGAACCATTTAATTATTACGAGAAAGTGTTCACTTGCTTATTACTATTTCCACAATTGGGGAAGGCATTTCCTTAGGTATGAGGGGCCGAATACCAGCTATCGTGATGATACAGGTTCATGTTAAGTGTAACTGGTAGCAAATGGAAACTGGGCCTAAAACCTAAGTACTAACTTGCTGGAATTAATTTTCACTTGGATTCCTCTGGATTATATAAACACATTATCTGACAACAAGCTGAACCAACACGCGAACAACATAATGAATAGTAAGCATTGTTAAACTATTATAGTAACCTCTTGGCTAAACCGCTAAGCTGCAGAAAACGTAGGAAACAAAGAACGAACGCCAAACAGTAATTAAGAGAACAAAGGCAAAGAATAATACACACCTTTCGGCTAATTTATTGTAACTTAATGGGAGGGACAACCCATTATCATCCTCATCACCAGTTCGGGTTCCATTCCTTGAATACCAAGCATGATATCTTCTAGGTAGAAGTTGATGTTCCAGTAGTTCATTCCAAAATTGCCCATAAGTTCTGTGGCATGGACCAGCTGATAGAAAATGCATAATCAAAAAATAAACTTCTGTAAGGTCAATATCTACATCAGTGTCAATTGATGGAGAGCCAGCTGTCTCCGCCTCTGCAAAATGAGCTTTCTCTGGCACCTTGATGTCTGGTATCTTCAAAGGTGCCATACCAAGAGGAGGTGCTTCACTCGAAGGTAGGTACTTCCTAAGGGCCATATCTCATGTGAAACCTGGGAAAATAAAGACAACAGAAAAACTTCAATTTGCACCGCAAATGCAACACATTTTCATACATTCATCAATGGAAACCCAGTTGCTAATCTACTGTCATGATATCGGTCCACGTCATTTTTTTCCGCTAGGAAGATCATTTGATTAATGAGAATTTCATTTCACGCTAAGAAAGTGCGACTGAACACTACTTAATTAGGTCACATAGAAAACCCAAACAGTGTCCATTGGGAGACTACATACTGTATTTTGTTAATCACAAGCAGAATCATGTTTTATCTAACATTTCAAGACATCTAAGTTAAATTCTCTTAATGTTCAAATAGTTTAATAACTTATGGTGTAGACTTGAGGAGATGGCATACCAGTGACATAAACAACAAATGGTAGAAAAACATAACTTGTGGGATAAGCACACGAGGGACATACACCAACATCCCACTGCCATTATTCATCTACATATGGATATCTTACTTCCTAGAGTATGTCTGTTGCACATTGACATATATCACCAAGTTTTGGTTGTTTTAGCTGTGCAGTTATTTTTATTTTCTCGTTCAGTTCAGATCCTTTTCCCTCTTAATACTAACCTTAAATGTGAAGCAGCATATGTTTGTAATGCAACTCCATCAATAACAGTATGCAACCTGAAACCTAATCTCATTCAAAAATTATGAAATAAACTATACACCCTAAACCAGAACCAACCCTAACCGATCATTACCCCGAAGTTTCCGAATCCCCAAGATCCTTCTACATACGTGACATGTACACCTTAAGAGCTCAGCATAAATTACATAAAAAATAAAAACAATCTTTACATCACCTTAACCAATTATAACTAAACAATAACAGTAATTTTAGCAACATTTAAGTAAATTCAAAATACTTACTATTTAAATTGCGCCAAGAAAATCTTCAACAACATTCTGAATTCCAAAAAACCCTAAACCACCATATACACCTTTCGTCTGCAAAATTCAACAAGAGTCCACATTCATCTATCCATACTCAGTCTTTTTAACAAGAAAATCCACACAAAAAGAAACTAAAACAACGAATTCAAGATCTGTTCAGAGGCATGCAGAACAAACCCTAACTTGTCTAAAATTATACCAAGTTTCAAACTTTATGATAATTTCTTGAATACAAATGACAGAAGTGGAGTGAAATACCTATTCAGCACCAATTTAATGACAATGTTGTTGTTGATGGATGGAAAAAAAAAACTGGACCAAAAAATAATCGGCGATTAATTGTTTCTGAAGAAACGCAAGAATTTCGAATGTTCTTCTAGTTTGTTAATAACGTTTTTTAATGTTCCAGTGAAGAGAAGACGATGAAGAAGAAGAGGAGTCTGAAGCTACAACGTCCCCCACCACCACCAGCGACACCTCTTTTTCTCTCTCTCTCTTTAAACTCTTTCGCGGTGTTTCGTATTCTTACGGTGTTTTCGTGAATAGCATGGATTTTGTACTCCGGTAGTTGGGTGTTTATCCAACTCCGGGTTTTTACTGAAACGTGGCCGTGTTAGATTCGATGCGCTAACATATTGTAACCTTTTTTTTTTTTTTTCTTGAAAGAAAAACCAAATGAAGATTTTATTAATCACATAAAATAAGTACAAATTAAACTTTACATGACTCTTTTTCAACTTCTAATCTAGACATGATTTTTTTTTCTAACCTAGATATGATTGACACTGGGAGATCTGAACTCCATTTCCTAACACAATTATTCATTCTAGTATACTTAGCAAGTAAGTCTGCTACTTGATTACACTTCCTATTTTTAAAGCAAACTTGAACATTTCCTAGACATTGGACTAAATGCTTACACTCCCTAATGAGATTACTATCTTCCCACCTGGTGTTTATGATGTTGCCATTGATACTCTCCATAACTTCTTTGTTGTCTCCTTCCACAATGACGTTTTGAAGCTGAGATTGGAAAATCCATTGAAGAGCTTTTAAAACAGCCACTGCTTCAGCTTGAGCAACATCTCTAGTTCTTTCTACCAGCGTCCAGGCCTCCACCATCCTCCCTGTAAAATCTCTAGCAATTAGAGCAATACCAGCATAAAAATTATTGTGTAAAATAGAAGCATCAACATTAATTTTTAGTTTGCCCCTTGGAGGAGGTGACCAATGTCTATTGGCATGATCACTAGTTCAATTTCTGCCTGTGTTGTTACTTGCAGGCTGATTCAGAACAACATTGCAACTTATATTGATCATGTTATCAGTGCAGTAAGACATAATTCTGGTTTTCAGGCCTATGCTGGTGTTGCTAGAGTTGTTGAAGATAAGGTCACATCTTGATTTCCATATAAACCACATAGTAATAACTATCAAATGTATAATCGGTTTCTTGTTGAAGGAGATGGTATTGGTAGTATTGCACCGGTTTCTTATCCAGTGTCTGACATCTGTGATATCCCTTAGCTCTTGATATACCACTGAAGAGACAGTATTCCGCACATTTCTTGCAAAGTGGCATTGGATTAGAATATGAGTGATAGATTCAGACTCACTATTGCATCTTTGGCACATAGGGTTTCTTTGCTGGTTATATCTTGCACTCTTTTCATTTACTAGAAGGATATCATGAACTACTTTCCACATAAAGAGTTGGCATTTGTAAGGAATTTGCAGATGCCATAAGGTGAGCCAAAATTTAGATTTTTCTTCGTTGCTTGCTAAATAAGGACATGTTTGGCACAAAATAGCTTTGTAAGTAGAGTTCACATTGAACTGACCATTTCTTGTTAGAGACCATAGCAGTTTATCTTCATTTTGGGTTGAAGGCTCGATATTGAGAATCTTCTCAATCTTCTCTTGAGTGAAATACTTTTGTAGCTTGTTTAGGTCCCAACAATTAGTATGTTCATCAAATAATTCTGCCACTTTCAAATAATATGGATAATCTTCATACTGAGAGAAGTTCTGTTGTATTTGCTCTGCAGTATACCCTTCAATCCAATTGTCTCTAAAAGCAGAAACAGATTTCCCATTAGCAATTTGCCATATATGAAATTTCTTGACCCATTTAACCCCATGGCAGATACTTCTCCAAATTTCATTGCCTTTGCTAGAAACCTCATCTTGAAGAATGTTCTCATTTTTGAAATGTTTAGCCTTCAGAAGTTCAGTTCATTTTTTGCCTTGCTCTTGAACTAATCTCCAAGCCAGTTTGGTTATCATTGCCTCATTGAAGACTCTTAAATTCTTGAAGCCCAGCCCTCCCCATCTTTTTGGAATATTGATACTTTCCCAAGATTTGAAGTAACCTTTGCTTCCTTGTTTCTTGTTCCGCCAGTATATTCTTTGGATGGCTTTAAGATTATTTATGTTTTGTTGAGGAAGTAAGAAGTAACTCATCTGATGTAAAGCCATAGAGTTGGTGACTGCTTGAATTTGAGTACTCTTGCCAGCTTGATTAGTAATTCCAGCTTGCCATAACAACATTCTTTTTTGCATTTTGTTTTGGATATGACTAAAATATTTGGTTTTATTTCTGCTTATGAAAAGATTGAATCCCAAATATTTCTCCTCCAATGGCGTCACTTTCATACTAAGAATTCCACTAATTTGGCTTCTTTTTTTATCACTTAAGTGTTTGTCGAAGTGAATGCTTGACTTATCAATGTTCACCATCTGACCAGAGATGTTGCAGAAGTTGTTGATAATGGACTTTGAGGTGTTGATGGAGTTTATCTCAGCTGAGGAAAATAATATGCAGTCATCTGCAAAAAATAGGTGTGAGATTAGAGGACCTTTCGCTGCAGGAAAGACTGGAATCCAGTTTTTGTTGTTGACGAAGACATTTATCATTCTACTAAACCTTTCATGCAAATGATGAATGAGTATGGAGAAAGGTTATCTCCTTGTCTTAGCCCCATGGTTGGTTGGATTGATTCTATTGGAGATCCATTTAGAAGGATGGAGATGGTTATTGTAGAGATACATTGGTTTACTAGCTTGCACCATTGGTCAATAAAACCCATTTTCTTCATGATGTTGATGATGAAATTCCACTCCATTCTGTCAAAAGATTTTGACATGTCCAACTTGATTGCCACAGCTCCTTTAGTTGCTTTAGTAGTCTTCGTGTAGTGCATAACTTCATGAGAAATAACAGTGTTATCAACAATATTTATACCTGGAACATAAGTTGCTTGCCAAGGGGATATTAATTTGTGTAATAGGGGTTTCAATCTGTTTGTTAAGATCTTTGAGATGATTTTGTAAGATATGTTACACAAACTAATGGGTCTGAAATCTGCAGGGTTTTGGATGCAATTGGTTTTTGGAATCAAGGTCTGAAAAGTGTGATTGAGTTCTTTAAGAAGTATACCCTTTTTGAAGAATTCTTGAACCATATTAACCACATCAGCTCCTATAATCTCCCAGTTTTGTTGATAAAATCCTGCTTGAAAGCCATCTGGTCCAGGAGCTGCCCATGCATTTATTTGTTGAACATTCTGCTTGATTTCCTGAGGAGTTGGTATGGCAACCAAATCTTTATTGTCTCCATCTGAGATGCGAGGTTTGATGAGATTCATAATTTCCCCATTGTCCTCTGGATTACTTGAAGTAGCAATTTCTTGGAAGTGAGCATTCAAGATGGCAGCTATCTCCTCTCTTGTTTCTTTCCATTCTCCTTGTTGATTTTTCAGAGAGTGTATTTGATTGCACCTTCTTCTGTAGTTGGCTTGAGAGTGGAAAGTCTTGGAATTTCTGTCCTGGTATTTGATAGTTTTTTCTCTTGATTGTTGATAAGCAATTCTATATTTTGTGTCATATATATCCACATTATTTGCTTTTTACCTTCCTATAAATTTTAATTCTGGTATATTAAAAATATATTCAATATGAAATTGCTAGCATGGAATGTTCATGGTTTAGGCAATAAACTTACTAGAGATCATCTCAAGAACTGCATTTTCAATTACAACCCTGATGTCATATTTTTATCTGAAACCAAATCTAGTGTTGCAAAGGCTACATATTTATTGAAACAAATGAAATACCCAAATATATGGTGCAATGAGGATAGGGTTAGAGTTGGTGAGCTTGCTCTATTATGGAAAGATGGTGTTGATCTTGAAGTCATTCATGCTTCCAATTATATGATAAATGTGATAATAAAGAATGGTGGCACTAACAAAAAATGGTTCTTAACATGCTTGTACAGTTCCTCTTATGACCATGATAGACAGGTACAATGGAATTTTATTCATGATATGGGAAGAAATATGAGCATGCCTTGGGTCATTATGGGTGATTTTAATTCCACACTCTACAGTTATGAAAGACAGAGTTACTCCATCAATCCCACTCAATCAAACCCAACAATTGTCACCACAATTGCCACTTTAGGTCTCATGGATATCCATAATGACCCATAATGACCCAAGGCATGCTCATATTTCTTCCCATATCATGAATAAAATTCCATTCCATGCTAGCAATCTCTAGTAACATAATGTAACCATTTTTAAGGAATTGTAGTGCTTTATAAGAATTATAAGGAATATAGGCATGGTTTTTAAAAGCGTACCCTTCATGTTTCGGAATTTCGCTCCGAAGCGGTCGGACGTGTTTGATTCGATGCGCTAACATATTGAAACCATTTTTAAGGAATTGTAGTGCTTTCTAAGAATTATAAGGAATATAGGCATGGTTTTTTAAAGCGTACCCTTCACGTTTCGGAATTTCGCTCCGAAGCGGTCATGTGAAGCGCATCTTACATGAAGTGTATGCTTCACGTTTCAGAGCGTATGCTTCGCTTCAAATTTCAACATTTCGCTCTGAAGCGGTCATTAAGCTATTCGCCTAATTTTGAAAGCTTTTAAAAGAAATATATGAATGTTTTAAGGGGGAATTGAACACCCCACCTCCCACTCGTCTGGAGTAGGTTGAACTAGTGTACACACGCATTGTTTTTGATAAAAAATAGACTTATATAAAAATTATATAAAAATTATATTCCTAATAAATTTATAATTATTAGTTACGACTAATTTATTTATAAAAAAACATCTGCTTCAAACATCAACCATGAAGCGACACTTCACGCTTCGACATACGCATCACTTCCTAAAAATAAAAAATGCTTCACGCTTTCAATACATTGAATATAGGGGTAGGGTGTAAAACTAGAAATAGTGAATTTGGAAAGTTTGCCGAGTTCTTGAGCTCGCGCATTCCATTAAAGACTACAAATTTCATATGTTCAGCTGGTTAAGTGGGTTTTTTTTTTTTTTATTTCTTTTCCATTTTTTCCTTTATTTATTTTTAGGGTTCAAAGGGGCATGAGAACACCATCAGACCACCCGATGGTTAACTGTGGCCATCCTAGTACGCGTTCTAAATATCTCATACCTCGTGCATAGAGACTCAACCATGGTCGTTGTGGAATAATCTAAACCCTCATAAAGGATTTGAACTAGCCTAACCTTTTCTAAACCATGATGAGGACACTGGGATAATAAATCATTGAACCTTTCCAAATACCTATATAAAGATTCTCTTTTTTGTTGTGAAAATGTGCATATTTGCGTCCTAATAGACGATGTTTTGTGCCTAGGGAAAAACTTATTGAAAAAGGAAGATGTAAGTTGTTCATATGTCTCAATTGACTCGGAGTCCAAACTATACAGCCACGACTTGGCCTTATCTTTCAGGGAAATGGGAATAACTAAGTTTTAAAGCATCATCATCTAAGCCTCTAATTCTTAGAGTACTACAAAATTCCTCAAAATCCCTAACATGGTAATAAGGGTTTTCATTTTCTTTCCCTAAAAAGATTGGGAGCATCTATAAGGTCCCAGGTTTCAGTTCATAGGGTGCCTCCGTTTCAGCTAACTTAATACACGAAGGACGGGTAGTCCTAGTTGGATTCAACAAAGCTTTCAAAGTTGCCATTTCTGGCGCTATCAGAGCAACATGGATTCTCTCCTCAGTCAAAGAACGTTCAAAAACAGACTCTTCAAAAGCCGGACTTTCTAGATTAAGGTAATCGAGACGCTTCAACTACTAGGTTTCTCTTTAACAAATCTACCTAGTGCGTCTCTTTTACGTTCAGGCATACAATAGAATTTTCTAAATTGGAAGGGTAAGCAAACACAGATCAAGGCCGACTCAACCAAATCAAACCTATTGATTTCTAGCAAACAAAAAGCATGATCTCCACTTAGATTGTTTCTAGACCAGCTTCTAATCCTTCGAACGGGAATTCGTTACAATTTAAGCAAACCCCTCTGGAATCAATCCGAGTTAACGTAAGTTGAATATAGGCGAGGGAAGCTCGGTGGAGTTTTGATACCCAAAGCCTCACCGGTATTACAAGGTGGCGCAGTCACGCATTCAACTTACAGAAACCGTCAAGAACTTCGAAGTATGCTAAAAAGAGTAACCAATATTTTTCGAATGACTTTCCTGTTAAGCTCGTTACCCTATCGGTCTCGTTCTAGTCAAAATTTTAGGCTTAGGTTCGCGTAGGTTACGTATTCCTAAAGCGGGCAAGAAGAGAACGGTGATGAAATCAGAACCCTTATCTTGTATGGCCAGGCCTTGCCCTTTACTAGAAAAATAAATGTCCGTATTCAGTCCTCAACATATATGCATACGAAGGAGTCCAGTAACTTGCTGACAGGGATTCGCGAGTGTTTAGAATCTTACCTCCCGTTCCAGACGGGGGATGAATCGGTTGTAGTCGACTCGGGCCACTGACTCCAATGTCTAATGTACGAACCCAAGGTGCAGAGACAATATCGTAATTGTCCTCCTTCTCTGCAAACAATTTATATTTAAAGTACCCTTCCATAGGGTAATAATAAAAAAAATAATGTCCCAAAGTCCAAAAGTCCAAAAAAATAAAGAAAAATTACAAAAATAATAAACCCTAATACGATTTTTTTTTTTAAATAAAGTAAACAAACCCTAAACTAAAATTGTCTAAAATACAATTGTCTTCTTTTCTGTTCTTTTTGCTTTAATCTTTAGCTCCAAGTCTTTACGAAATCACCAAACTCCTTGGCTCAATTTTCTTTATGATCCAGAACCTGCAGACACAAGATAAATACCCATAAACATAAAAAAGGACAAAAATAATAATAAAATAAATAAAATAAAATAAATCTAAAACCCTAAAAACAAGTCCGCGTCGGCGGCGCCAAAAATTGATGTGATTTGTAGAAAGTGGTAAAAGTGGTTCGATTCTTAGACTTGTGAAGGATATTAATTAGACTTAAATTCTAATATTAAAATAGAAAACTCACTAACAATTATAGCAAACTCAATCAAAGATGATATCAATACTAAAAAAAACACTGAGGCTAAGATTCCACTATTTTCCAAGTTCAAAGTGATTAAACCAATACTTATATTTATGCAATTTTCTTGTTTAATTTGATTCTAAAATATTACAACAAGTAGATTTTCAAAAGTAATAATTGTAAATACCAAGTATGAAGCATCAAAAGTCTTAAAACTAAGCATACTCCATCAAAATAGATCATAATCATTCAAATAAAAATCATATTCAATAATAGTTCAAGGCAAATAATCATATAATTATTGCAAATAAAAAGATAAAATAGAATATACCACTTTTTGTTGGAAAAATAGCTTCATCTATCGCCTCAGCAATGGGGTTTAGCTCCTCATATTAATCATGATCTCAAAATATGTGTTTGTTGCTCAAAAGATGATTAAAAGAGTGAAAAGTAATAACACAGACTGTTTGCAACAGTATATTGGTGTTGCAAAACAGTCGTTACAATGGAACTGTTACAGAAAAACTGTTGCTTTGTCGCTGATTTTAAGACCCTAGAATACGACTGCCCTGCATAGCTTAATGTTCTTCAGTTGTTAAACAACGACACTGTTCTGCGACTGTTTCCCGTGCGTCAATGTTCTTCGCGTTCTTCTTCTTCAGCAGCAGCAGAAACAGAGTTTGGTAAAGCTCTGATTTCTTCTTCTTTGGCTCTCCTTAGGTTCCCAAACTCTCGACACCTCTTCTATATGACCCAAGACATCTATTTATATCAAAAATACCGATTAAATCTCTCTCAAATCTTCCAAAATCTCTTTCCTTCTCTTCACGGCCAAGTTGTGGCAATTTCTTGTTTTAGAATTTCTACGCGTTTCTGAGCTTTCCTTTTTATTCTAAACTCTTCCTTAGATAGATACAAATCTTTGGGAAGGTTTACAACGCTTTAATCTCTCTAAAATTCCCTAAAACAGGTCACACACGTGACTTTCCATATTTTCTGTTGTGAGAAAAATCCTTCGATTGAACCCAGTCTAATCGATTTAAACACCCATATCAGATTCCTAGACCCATAAGGAGTCTATCCTATGAAAATCAGAGGTTTAATCGACCTCAAACTCCTTCAAATCACGATTGCCAAAACTGTTCTTCACTGCACCTATTTTCCCGCCGAAAACCTGGTTTTTGAAATGTTGAAGATGGTTGCCCCTTATCCAGAGTAAGGGTGTGATTAGCAACTGCCTGGAAATGGGATGCCCTTTAGTAATTAGTTTACCCCTTATCCAAAGTGAGAGTCCGAATAGCAAATGTCCTCTGGGTGCTTTCCGACAACTTTTCGAGCCAATTTTTTCCAACAATGTTTATTGACCAAAAATACCTACAAATAAATAAAACACCATAATAAGTACAAAAATGAGCCCTAACAATATATAGAATCGAGACAAATCGGACACAAAAATTTGTCTATCAAATACCCCCAAACCTATTATTTGCTAGTCCTCGAGCAAAAATAAAATAAAAATAAAATCCTAACTCACTGTCGCAGGCATCGTCGATTGCATTTAGCGTATGCAATAAGCCTTTAAACCCCTAGGTGTCCCTAGTAGCGGAGTGTTTTGTCCAAAGAGCTTACCAGATGTATACCCACAAAACCTTTATACTCCAGACCCTAGCTATCTACACAGAACCTTGGAAGGCACTAAAGAATCTCCTTGATTGGCATACTTATTGACTACAGGAGGAAGTACCATGATGTGAAATTCCAATTGTTGTACACGAGTTTGCACTCAAGCATACTAAAATTCATATGAAGTGACAGAGCTCTACTCAGATAGTCGCACTATGGACATCAATATCCGAAGTCAAAATTAATCACATGGATAAATCAAGAAGATGGATATAGAAAAACATAGATGGTTTTGATGTTTACTAGGTGAACGGTGTTTCTCATATCTGTCTGAAGGCCTCCGCCAAAATGAACTTATCCTAATGGACGATACCGGTGATTAAGATTTTTGATGGGGTTGTAGTAAATAGGATTTGTTTCAGACTTGTGAAGGAAATGGAATTTTTAGATTTAAAAAAATATATATAATAGGATTTGTTTCAGACTTGTGAAGGAAATGGAATTTTTAGATTTAAAAAAAATATATATACAAAAATATTAACAATGGGCGAGGGGTACTGGGACTAAGGATTAGGCCGAATTCACTACACAAGGTTCATTCATAAATTCTTTGACAATTTAAAACTCAATAAAATTAACATGGACTCTGATTTTGCCAAGATAGATTCTCAAAACATCGATTGTAAGTCCTAAGCATGATGTATCAAAACACCTAAGCTAAGCATACATCATCACATTAAATAACAACCAATTAATTCAAATCATATTTCAATTTTAAATTAATGCAAAAGTCATAAAAAAGAATAAAATGAATTTACCCGTGTATGAAATTCACCCTCCTCCGTCGTCCCAGTGTTGGGTTTTGCTCATCATGATAAAAACACGCTCAAAATATTTATTTATTGCTCAAATGGTGTTTACAATGAAGAGAAGAAGAGAAAATGGTGTAAACAGCTAATGTGCGACCCACAAGAAGCGTCACTAAAGAACGATAAAAGAGAAGTGCTATTGTCGCTGTGGTTCTAAGACCCACACCTACGACCCACGCCTGTGAGTCTGTTTCACTGTTGATAAACGACTGTCCTTGCGAGTCTGTTCTTGGTGTTCTTCATCATCAACAGGAGCAGAAACAGAGTTTCATCAACTCTTGATTTCTCGCTCTTGAGCTCTCCTATCGACCCCAAACTCTCGACATCCCTCTCTTGTACCTTGATAAATATATTTATACTCCTAATCCTCATTTAATCACGCCATATCTCCCAAATGATCTTCATTTATCAATATTATTCTCCACGGCCAAAGTTTCCATTTTTTGATCTTCCACGCGCATGTAGCTGTATTTCTTTCCCTCTATACCTTATTCACGCTACATAATATCGATTAACTCTTCCAAACACGTGCAATACACGTTTAAATTCCTCACAACCCGTGCAAGCTCATGTTTTTCCTCTAACTCCCTGTTTGGATTAAAACCAAGTTATCTAGCCAAATTCGATCGAAAAAAACACCCATAATAGCTTTTTTAGGACATATCACAACTACCCATGAAGTTTCAGCCCTTTAGTCTACCCAGAACTCCTTCAAACTTTGATCGAAAAATCACACAGTAGATGAGAACCGTTTTCCCACCAAAATTCATTTTTGATATTTTGGGAAGAAGATGCCCCCCCCCTAATCCTCTACGGGTGTCCCTTTAGCACTTGCCTTATGGGGTGCAAATAGTAATTTTTTGGGCGTGAATAGTAATTTTTCTGGGGTTTCTCCGGCACATTTTTGGGGCGCTTTTAACACTCCTCCGGGGTGTTTCCTGGGTGCCTTTAGTACTTTATCCTGGGGTGTAAAACACCACTTTTCGAGCCAATTTTTCCGCAAGAGCTTATTTCTCTAAAAATACCTACAAAGACATATAATAACAAAATAAATAGAAAATCGAGTACTAACAATACATACAATTGAGACATATTAGACACATAAATATGTCTATCAACACCCCCAAACTTATTATTTGCTAGTCCTCGAGCAAAACTAATATGGAAAATAAAATCCTAATTCACTAGGTGTCCCTAGTGACCGAGTTAGTCTCGGGAGGGTTTACCAGAGGTGTACCCACAAAACCTTTACTCCTAATTGGTCACAAGTATCCAAAGAGATATGAGGACATACATATTCTCAACCTATCTCCAAGTAAGTAGAATGCCAGAGAAATTAAAGGTGTCAGCTCTAAAGCTGACTGAAGAAAAGGGGAGACACATCTGCACCACTGCTAGATAAAGAGATATCCGCTACACAG
>NW_020622934.1:9709859-9710028 GCF_003573695.1 Papaver somniferum
CCTTTAGCACTTGCCTTATGGGGTGCAAATAGTAATTTTTTGGGCGTGAATAGTAATTTTTCTGGGGTTTCTCCGGCACATTTTTGGGGCGCTTTTAACACTCCTCCGGGGTGTTTCCTGGGTGCCTTTAGTACTTTATCCTGGGGTGTAAAACACCACTTTTCGAGCC
>NW_020622934.1:9710038-9718525 GCF_003573695.1 Papaver somniferum
ATATGAGGACATACATATTCTCAACCTATCTCCAAGTAAGTAGAATGCCAGAGAAATTAAAGGTGTCAGCTCTAAAGCTGACTGAAGAAAAGGGGAGACACATCTGCACCACTGCTAGATAAAGAGATATCCGCTACACAGATAGATAAACATTGTAAGATGCGTCCGCTGCTTTACAGCTGGATAAGATTAGGAGAGAGATAAAAATGAGAGGGACATCTGCTACACAGCTGGACTAATTAGGGGAGACACAAGCTCATGTTTTTCCTCTAACTCCCTGTTTGGATTAAAACCAAGTTATCTAGCCAAATTCGATCGAAACAAACACCCATAATAGCTTTTTTAGGACATATCACAACTACCCATGAAGTTTCAGCCCTTTAGTCTACCCAGAACTCCTTCAAACTTTGATCGAAAAATCACACAGTAGATGAGAACTGTTTTCCCGCCAAAATTCATTTTTGAATTTTTGGGAAGAAGATGCCCTCCCCCTAATCCTCTACGGGTGTCCCTTTAGCACTTGCCTTATGGGGTGCAAATAGTAATTTTTTGGGCGTGAATAGTAATTTTTCTGGGGTTTCTCCGGCACATTTTTGGGGCGCTTTTAACACTCCTCCGGGGTGTTTCCTGGGTGCCTTTAGTACTTTATCCTGGGGTGTAAAACACCACTTTTCGAGCCAATTTTGCCGCAAGAGCTTATTTCTCTAAAAATACCTACAAAGACATATAATAACAAAATAAATAGTAAAATCGAGTACTAACAATACATACAATTGAGACATATTAGACACATAAATGTGTCTATCAACCGGTCTGACTAATATCAGCACACTGGCATATACAAGGGTACCAATGGTCGATAATCCTAACTCTAGGTCAACACAACTAGCATATACAAGGGTTCTAGTGGTTGACTTTTTTTGTATCTCACTCACTCTAATTCACCCTAGCATTGGTAACAACTTGAATCGTGAGCCTGATAAAAGATTTTTTGGTGGTTGTAGTAATGATGATAAGGGGTATCGTTCAAACTCGAACTTGTGAAGGTAATGGATTTTTAGATTTAAAAATATATATACAAATATTGACAAATTGGTAGAGAGGTACTGGGACTAATGATTCGGCCAATCTTCATAACATAAGGCTTAATGATTTATTCTCAACAATAATAGCTCAAAACATATATGGACTCTTATTTTGCCAAAGTCGATTCTCAAAACATTGGTTGTAAATGTTAAGCATGGAACATCAAATCACCTAAGCTAAGCATGACCCATCTAATCAAATAACACCCAATTTAATCAAATCATATTTCAATTAATTTTTAATGCAAAAGTCTTAAAAAGAATTAATAAAATTACCCATTTATGAAGCTCGGCCTCCTCCGTCGCCCCAGTGTTGGGGTTTAACTCATCATAGTAAAAATGCTCTCAAAATAATTCATTGATGCTCAAAAGTGTTTTACAATGAAGAGAAATACAAGAAATTGATGTAAAACAGAACTATGCGACCCACAGAAGACGTCCAGAATCAACGACAGAGCTGAGTTGCTGTTGTCGTTGAAGAACTACGACCCACAACCGACAGTCGATGTTTCTGTTGATAAACGACTGCTTCTGAGAGTCCGTTCTTCGTGTTCTTCAGGCGTGTTAATGGCAGCAGCAGCAGCAGCAGGTAACTTCTCTGCAACTCCTCCTGCGCCTCTCTGATCGCCTCCAAACCTCCCAAACTCTCGACAAAACCTTTTCTAACTTCTCTACACCTCTTATATACTTCACAGCTCAAAGAAATCCCGATAGAATCTCTTTTTTTTTTCTTCTCTGCCGTTGAAACAATAATCACCTCTGTCAGTGTTTGTACGCGTCTGTTAGCTATAAAATAGCCACCAAACTCTTCCTATGACTTGAACAGAACCAAATACATGATTATCCAGCGTAAAACTCTCCCAAAATCTCCACAAAATCTTTGAAAGTGCACAACAGGACACGTCTCTCTGTTTTAACTTTGATTGCTTCTCCCGGATATTCTAGCCCAATTAAGCCCATGAAATCATCCATACTAGAATTGTATATCCATATCACGTCCATCCCATGAGAATCAGTGATTGAATCTCATTAAAACTCGTCCGAAAATCCAACCCTAAATCTGTCTGGTGAAAGGAAATTTTCCCGCCAAAATTTGTTTTCAAACGGTGAAGGTGACCTCCCCCTTATCCAGTTCTGGTGTCCCTTTAGCACATGTCCGAATTGGGTTACCCCTTATCCATAGTGAGAGTCCGAATAACACTTTCCCCTTGGGTGCAAATAGTAATTTTTCTGGGATATTTTCAACACTTTTTCAGGGTTCCTCCGGGGTATTTCTGGGGTGCTTCCAACATACTTCTGGGGTGCTTCTGGTACGTTATCTACGGAGGTTCAAATGCCACATTTTGAGCCAATTTCGCCGCAAAAGCTTATTTCTCCAAAAACACCTACAAAGACATAAAATAACCAAATAAGTACAAAATCGAGCACTAACAATATAAACAATTGGGACAAATTAGACACATAAATGTGTCTATCAAATACCCCCAAACTTATTATTTGCTAGTCCCGAGCAAATCAAAACTACAAAATAAAATCCTAACTCACTGTCGCAGGCATCGTCGATTGCATTTAGCGTATGCAATAAGCCTTTAAACCCCTAGGTGGCCCTAGTGGCCGAGTTAAAGTCTCGGGAGGGCTTACCAGAGATATACCCACAAAACCTGTACTCCAGACCTTAGCTATCTACGCAGAACCTTGGAAGGCACTAAAGAATCTCCTTGGTTGGCATACTTATTGACTACAGGAAGAAGTACCCTGATGCGAAATTCCAATTGTTGTACACGAGTTTGCACTCAAGCATACTAAAATTCATATAAAGTGACAGAGCTCTACTTAGATAGTTGCACTATGGACATCATATTCGGAGTCAAACTAATCACATGGAAAGATTAAGAGATGGATATAGAAAAACATGGATGGTTTTGATGTTTACTAAGTGAACGGCGTTTCCCATATCTGTCTGAAGGCCTCCGCCAAAATGAACCTATCCTAATGGATTGAGATACTAGTCTGACTAATATCAACACACTGGCATATACAAGGGTACCAGTGGTCGATAACCTAACTCTAGGTCAACACAACTGGCATATACAAGGGTACCAGTGGTCGACTTTATTGAATTTATTCCTTTTGGTCAAATGGTCTGGTCTCAATTTCTTTCTTTTTTTTTCATGGTATCTCAATCACTCTAATTCACCCTAGCATTGGTAACAACTTGAATCATGGGCCCCACCTATCACTTAGAGAAACATAGTTTAAAAACAAAATAAAATAAAAATAGAAGTGAAAAGGACTCAACGAGATATGGTGAAACTATCATGTTATTTCTAACACCTGAGCTCTGTGCTTTTATGAATAGACTCTTTAGATGTTTCCATCTAATCAGATTGGTTCCTCAAACTCCTACAACCAAAATGCTTCCATCCACTTAGATTAGTTAGTGCAATCCTAAATAGGCATAAATTTCTAAGCTCTGGAGTTTATTTATTCATACTGCAACTAAAAAGTTTCTCCCATACCCCCAAACTTAAATCTAACATTGTCCTCAATGTTCTAAGATGAAATTAAAAGCATGAACAAGGAGAAACTGTTACCATTTGAAGCAAAAGAGATAAGGAAAGATATTACCGTGTTGCAAGAATATTGGGTTACCTCCCAAGAAGTGCTAAGTTTAAAGTCTTCAGCCAGACTTAGGAAAGGATTAGTCAACTCGAACCATAAAGTAACAGTCGAAATAATTGTGGGTCTTCAAAACGAAAAAGAGCTGACCAGAGGAAACTACAATAACCCAAGAAAGTGAACAAGAATAACATGCCCTTATCTAGTTTCCTGATTAAGATATTTATATCTAATTGCGGTTCAGGTTCAGGTTCTATGAAAGGGTCTAAATAAAATATTTTCCTCGGATGCATTTCCTCATAGGTTGGATCCAAATTATTAGGTCCTAGAGTCTGGAAAAACTCAAATAAGAACTTAGAATCACAAAATAATAATAACCTAAATAACTGAGGATCCTTTAAGTCAATCAGGTTTGACTTATATAATTGACCACAGTGAGAGTAGTGGTCATTCTTAAGCAAATGTGTCGATTCTAATTTCCTAAAGCATTTAGGTTTAGTCTCACAACTTAATATTCGACACATTTGAAATCTATATGTTCCCACATATGGAAGAAAACTATTTGGTGGGAAAACAAAATCAATCTTGGTATTATTGCCTGGGTTAACCACATCAACCAGAGGATGGGTTTCTAACAGTTGAGACTCTTGTTGGATATCATTAGGTTCTGGAAAACGATTATGAAGATAATCTTGTAAGATGGTTGAGGCATTGATGTCAAGTCCCAAGTGAGGGACCTTACTAAGAGTTAAAGCACATGGAGAATGATACTCACCCCCAAACTTAGAGTTTTCGATGTCTCTAGATAGACTGGTCATAACCACCCTAATTTCTAGGTCGGCAATTGATTTTTCTAAGTCAGGTTCATCCTCGCTAATCTCTACGAGTTCATCTAAGACTATTGTTTCTAAATCGTTTGACTCGATCTCAAGATAAACTGGTTCCTCTAAACCATCATCGGTTTCGTAAACAGGACATACTACATCGTCTGAAACGGGGGTATCTCTAGTCAAATCCTCGTCCTTTTGAATAGGTGAATAATTTTTAAAATTATTAGGATCTGAACCAGAAATAATATAATCATTATAAGGCTCAACTGGGGTAACAAATTCCTGATCACTATTCCCACATATTTCAGATTCTTCATCATCACTATCCTCATCATCATGATACAATTTTTGAAATTCAAGAATTCTCAATCTTTGTTCCAAACTACATGGTCTATGTTTATAATATTTCTCATAGATCGTTAGAGGTGATTCCTCAATAAAAGTTGGAGTATCCATATATCGCTGCCCACGCATATATTCACCAAGAGTCATTTCCGAAGCCGTCTCTTGATAACGAGAATTTCTAGACATATATTCTCGCAACGTCATCGCAGGTGGCGTCTCCTCAAAAGGATTCATCACCGAAGAAATATAAACTACAGAGGGATTCTATACAATCACAAACAAGGCCGACTCGACTCCACCAAAGCAAACCTAAAGATTTCTAGCAAACAAAAAGCATGATGGCTCCACTTAGATTGTTTCTAGACCAGCTTCTATCTTTCGAAAGGGAATTCGTTGCAATTTGAGCAAACCCCTCTGGAATCACTCCGAGTCAAAGTAAGTTGAATTGAGGCGAGGGAAGCTCAGTGGAGCTTTGATACCCAAGGCCTCACCGCTATCACAAGGCGGCGCAGTCACGCATTCAACTCACAGAAACCATCATGAACTTTGGAGTGTGCTTAAAGAGCAACCAATATTTTTCGAACGAGTTTCCTATTAAGCTCGTTACCCTATCGGTCTCGTTCTATTCCAAATTTTAAGCTTGGGTTCGCGTTAGGTTTCGTTTTCCTAAGGCGGGCAAGAAGGGAACGGTGATGAAATCCGAACCCTTATCTTGTTTAGGCCAGGCCTTGCCCTTTACTAGGAAAGTAAAGACAGTCCGGTTCGTCCTCAAACAATTATCACCTTAAGGCAGACAGTAATCCGCTTGCAGGAGATTCGCGGGTGTTTCGATTGGACTTACCTCCCGTACCAGACGGGGGATGAACCGTTGTCGTCGACTCGGGCCACGACTCCTATGCCGTGTGCGAACCCGAGGGGCCGAGACGATATAGTAATCGTCGTCCTTCCCTGCACACAGTTTATATAATAATAATTTATTTATTTTTTAATAATAATACCCTTCCGTAGGGTTAAAAAAATAAAGTCCAATTTTTAAAGTCCAAAGTCCAAAATAAATAAATAAAAAATTACAGTTTTCCTCACACACTCTAAAAAAAATTAAAAATTAAAAATTAAATCCTAAAATTGTCCTTTTTTCTTCTCTTTTCGCTTTTCGCTTTAAGCTTTTTCCTCTCCAAGTCCTTAGTGCTCCACTTCGAACCTGTAAATCAAAGACAAAAAGACAAAGTAAAAAGGAACAAATAATAATAAAAAAAAAAAAAAAAAAACCTAAAAATTCTACCTAAGCACAAATCCGCGTCGGCGGCGCCATTTTGATAAAAGATTTTTTGGTGGTTGTAGTAATGATGATAAGGGGTATCGTTCAAACTCGAACTTGTGAAGGTAATGGATTTTTAGATTTAAAAATATATATACAAATATTGACAAATTGGTAGAGAGGTACTGTGACTAATGATTCGGCCAATCTTCATAACATAAGGCTTAATGATTTATTCTCAACAATAATAGCTCAAAACATATATGGACTCTTATTTTGCCAAAGTCGATTCTCAAAACATTGGTTGTAAATATTAAGCATGGAACATCAAATCACCTAAGCTAAGCATGACCCATCTAATCAAATAACACCCAATTTAATCAAATCATATTTCAATTAATTTTTAATGCAAAAGTCTTAAAAAGAATTAATAAAATTACCCATTTATGAAGCTCGGCCTCCTCCGTCGCCCCAGTGTTGGGGTTTAACTCATCATAGTAAAAATGCTCTCAAAATAATTCATTGATGCTCAAAAGTGTTTTACAATGAAGAGAAATACAAGAAATTGATGTAAAACAGAACTATGCGACCCACAGAAGACGTCCAGAATCAACGACAGAGCTGAGTTGCTGTTGTCGTTGAAGAACTACGACCCACAATCGACAGTCGATGTTTCTGTTGATAAACGACTGCTGCTGAGAGTCCGTTCTTCGTGTTCTTCAGGCGTGTTAATGGCAGCAACAGCAGCAGGTAACTTCTCTGCAACTCCTCCTGCGCCTCTCTGATCGCCTCCAAACCTCCCCAAACTCTCGACCAAACCTTTTCTAACTTCTCTACACCTCTTATATACTTCACAGCTCAAAGAAATCCCGATAGAATCTCTTTTTTTTTCTTCTCTGCCGTTGAAACAATAATCACCTCTGTCAGTGTTTGTACGCGTCTGTTAGCTATAAAATAGCCACCAAACTCTTCCTATGACTTGAACAGGACCAAATACATGATTATACAGCGTAAAACTCTCCCAAAATCTCCACAAAATCTTTGAAAGTGCACAACAGGACACGTCTCTCTGTTTTAACTTTGATTGCTTCTCCCGGATATTCTAGCCCAATTAAGCCCATGAAATCATCCATACTAGAATTGTATATCCATATCACGTCCATCCCATGAGAATCAGTGATTGAATCTCATTAAAACTCGTCCGAAAATCCAACCCTAAATCTGTCTGGTGAAAGGAAATTTTCCCGCCAAAATTTGTTTTCAAACGGTGAAGGTGACCTCCCCCTTATCCAGTTCTGGTGTCCCTTTAGCACATGTCCGAATTGGGTTACCCCTTATCCATAGTGAGAGTCCGAATAACACTTTCCCCTTGGGTGCAAATAGTAATTTTTCTGGGATATTTTCAACACTTTTTCAGGGTTCCTCCGGGGTATTTCTGGGGTGCTTCTGGCACGTTATCTACGGAGGTTCAAATGCCACATTTTGAGCCAATTTCGCCGCAAAAGCTTATTTCTCCAAAAACACCTACAAAGACATAAAATAACCAAATAAGTACAAAATCGAGCACTAACAATATAAACAATTGGGACAAATTAGACACATAAATGCGTCTATCAAATACCCCCAAACTTATTATTTGCTAGTCCCGAGCAAATCAAATAGAAAATAAAATCCTAACTCACTGTCGCAGGCATCGTCGATTGCATTTAGCGTATGCAATAAGCCTTTAAACCCCTAGGTGGCCCTAGTGGCCGAGTTATAGTCTCGGGTGGGTTTACCAGAGGTGTACCCACAAAACCTGTACTCCAGACCTTAGATATCTACGCAGAACCTTGGAAGGCACTAAAGAATCTCCTTGGTTGACATACTTATTGACTACAGGAAGAAGTACCCTGATGCGAAATTCCAATTGCTGTACACGAGTTTGCACTCAAGCATACTAAAATTCATATAAAGTGACAGAGCTCTACTCAAATAGTTGCACTATGGACATCATATTCGGAGTCAAAACTAATCACATGGATAGATCAAGAAGATGGATATAGAAAACATAGATGGTTTTGATGTTTACTAAGTGAACGGCGTTTCCCATATCTGTCTGAAGGCCTCCGCCAAAATGAACCTATCCTAATGGATTGAGATACTAGTCTGACTAATATCAACACACTGGCATATACAAGGGTACCAGTGGTCGATAACCTAACTCTAGGTCAACACAACTGGCATATACAAGGGTACCAGTGGTCGACTTTATTGAATTTATTCCTTTTGGTCAAATGGTCTGGTCTCAATTTTTTTTCTTTTTTTTTTTTCTTTTTGGTAACTACCATTTTTTTTTTTTCATCCTTTT